>NW_019260915.1:11928-25886 GCF_002742605.1 Olea europaea var. sylvestris | reverse complement strand
CAAAACGGTCGCTACATTTCCAAAAATTACCTATGGGCCCAAAACGGACACGTTTGCAAAAGTTACCCTCAATTCTTCGTACGCCGACAATCCAAGCGTTCCAAATATGCAAGCGATCATTCTTTCGAAAATTGGCAAAAAATCACTCGTACGTCACGACGAAGTGGTGAGTTCAATCCAAAACGTTCGCTACAATTCCAAATCGTACTTATGGGCCGAAAACGGACACCGTGTGCAAAAGTTACGCTCAATTCTTCGTCCGTCGACTCTCCAAGCGTTCTAAATATGCAAGTTCTCATTCTTTCAAAAAATGGCCAAAATCCCTCGTACATCACGATGAAGTTGTGTGTTCAATCCAAAACGGTCGCTACATTTCCAAAAATTACCTATGGGCCCAAAACGGACACGTTTGCAAAAGTTACCCTCAATTCTTCGTACGCCGACTCTCCAGGCGTTCTAAATATACAAGCGCTCATTCCTTCGAAAAATGGCCAAAATCACTCGTACGTCACGACGAAGTGGTGAGTTCAATCCAAAACGGTCGGTACATTTCCAAAACGTACTTATGGGCCTAAAACGGACACCGTGTGCAAAAGTTACGCTCAATTCTTCGTCCACCGACTCTCCAGGTGTCCTAAATATACAAGCGCTCATTCCTTCGAAATATGGCAAAAATCACTCGTACGTCACGACGAAGTGGTGAGTTCAATCCAAAACAGTCACTACATTTCCAAAACGTACTTATGGGCCCAAAACGAACACAATGTGCAAAAGTTACGCTCAATTCTTTTTACTCCGACAATCCAAGCTTTCCAAATACGCAAGTGCTCATTCTTTTGAAAAATAGTCAAAATCCCTCGTATGTCACGACGAAGTGGTGAGTTCAATCCAAAACGGTTGATACATTTCCAAAAAGTACTTATGGGCGCAATACGGACACCGTGTGCAAAAGTTGCGCTCAATTCTTCGTCCGTCGACTCTCCAAGCGTTCTAAATATGCAAGTGCTCATTCTTTCGAAAAATTGTCAAAATCCCTCGTAGGTCACGACGAAGTGGTGAGTTCAATCCAAAACGATCGCGACATTTCCAAAAAGTACTTATGGGCCCAAAACGGACACCGTGTGCAAAAGTTACGCTCAATTCTTCGTCCGCCGACTCTCCTAGCGTTCTAAATATAAAAGCGCTCATTCCTTCAAAAAATTGCCAGAATCACTCGTACGTTTTGATGAAGTGGTGAGTTCAATCCAAAACGGTCGCTACATTTCCAAAATGTTCTTATGGGCCCAAAACGGACACCGTGTGCAAAAGTTACGCTCAATTCTTCTTACGCCGACAATCCAAGCGTTCCAAATATGCAAGTGCTCATTCTTTCGAAAAATGGCCGAAATCCCTCATACGTCACGACGAAGTGGTGAGTTCAATCCAAAACGGCCGCAACATTTCCAAAAAGTTCTCATGGGCCCAAAACGGACACCGTGTGCAAAAGGTACGCTCAATTCTTCGTCCGTCGACTCTCCAAGCGTTCTAAATATGCAAGTTCTCATTCTTTCAAAAAATGGCCAAAATCCCTCGTACATCACGATGAAGTTGTGTGTTCAATCCAAAACGGTCGCTACATTTGCAAAAAGTACCTATGGGCCCAGAACGGACACGTGTACAAAAGTTACCTCAATTCTTCGTACGCCGACGCTCCAGGCGTTCTAAATATACAAGCGCTCATTCCTTCGAAAAATGGCCAAAATCACTCGTACGTCACGACAAAGTGGTTCGTTCAATCCAAAACGGTCGCTACATTTTCCAAAAAGTTCTTATGGGCCCAAAATGGACACCGCGTGCAAAAGTTACGCTCAATTCTTCGTCTGCCGGCTCTCCAAGAGTTATAAAGATACAAGCGCTCATTCCTTCGAAAAATGGCCAAAATCACTCATACGTCACGACGACGTGGTGAGTTCAATCCAAAATGGTCGATACATTTCCAAAAAGTATTTATGGGCGCAAAACGGACACCGTGTGCAAAAGTTGCGCTCAATTCTTCGTCCGCCGACTCTCCAAGCGTTCTAAATATGGAAGTGCTCATTCTTTCGAAAAATTGCCAAAATCCCTTGTACGTGACGACAAAGTGGTTCGTTCAATCCAAAACGGTCGCTACATTTTCCAAAAAGTTCTTATGGGCCCAAAATGGACACCGCGTGCAAAAGTTACGCTCAATTCTTCGTCTGCCGGCTCTCCAAGAGTTATAAAGATACAAGCGCTCATTCCTTCGAAAAATGGCCAAAATCACTCATACGTCACGACGACGTGGTGAGTTCAATCCAAAATGGTCGATACATTTCCAAAAAGTATTTATGGGCGCAAAATGGACACCGTGTGCAAAAGTTGCGCTCAATTCTTCATCCGCCGACTCTCCAAGCGTTCTAAATATGGAAGTGCTCATTCTTTCGAAAAATCGCCAAAATCCCTCGTACGTCACGACAAAGTGGTGAGTTCAATCCAAAACGGTCGCTACATTTCCAAAAAGTTCTTATGCGCCCAAAATAGACACCGTGTGCAAAAGTTATGCTCAATTCTTCGTACGCCGACAATCTAAGCGTTTCAAATATGCAAGTGCTCATTCTTTCAAAAAATGGCCGAAATCCCTCATACTTCATGACGAAGTGGTGCGTTCAATCCAAAACGGTCGCTACATTTCCAAAAAGTTCTTATGGGCCCAAAACGGACAACTTGCGCAAAAGTTACGCTCAATTCTTCGTCCGTCGACTCTCCAAGCGTTCTAAATATGCAAGTGCTCATTCTTTCGAAAAATGGCCAAAATCACTCGTATGTCACGACGAAGTGGTGAGTTCAATCCAAAATGGTCACTACATTTCCAAAACGTACTTATGGGCCAAAAACGGACGTCGTGTGCAAAAGTTACGCTCAATTCTTCGTACGCCGACAATCCAAGCGTTCCAAATATGCAAGTGCTCATTCTTTCTAAAAATGGCCAAAATCCCTCATATGTCACGACGAAGTGGGGAGTTCAATCCAAAACGGCCGCAACATTTCCGAAAAGTTCTCATGGGTCCAAAACGGACACCGTGTGCAAAAGTTACTCTCAATTCTTCGTCCGTCGATTCTCCAGGCATTCTAAATATGCAAGTGCTCATTCGTTCGAAAAATGGCCAAAATCCCTCGTACGTCACGATGAAGTTGTGTGTTCAATCTAAAACGGTCGCTACATTTCTAAAAAGTACTTATGGGCCCAAAACAGACACCATGTGCAAAAGTTACGCTCAATTCTTCGTACGCCTACAATCCAAGCGTTCCAAATATGCAAGTGCTCATTCTTTTGAAAAATAGTCGAAATCTCTCGTACATCATGGCGAAGTGGTTAGTTCAATCCAAAACAGTCGCACCATTTCCAAAAAGTTCTTATGGGCCCAAAACGGACACCGTGTGCAAAAGTTACGCTCAATTCTTCGTCCATTGGCTCTCCAAGCGTTCTAAATATACAAGTGCTCATTCCTTCAAAAAATGGCCAAAATCACACGTATGTCACGATGAAGTTGTGAGTTCAATCCAAAACGGCCGCTACATTTCCAAAAAGTACTTATGGGCCAAAAACGGACGTCGTGTGCAAAAGTTACGCTCAATTCTTTGTATGCCGACAATCCAAGCGTTCCAAATATGCAAGTGCTCATTCTTTCCAAAAATGGCCGAAATCCCTCATACGTCAGACGAAGTGGTGAGTTCAATCCAAAACGGCCGCAACATTTCCAAAAATTTCTCATGGGCCTAAAAACGGACACCGTGTGCAAAAGTTACGCTCAATTCTTCGTACGCCGACAATTCAAGCGTTCCAAATATGCAAGTGCTCATTCTTTCTAAAACCGTGTGCAAAAGTTACGCTCAATTCTTCGTACGCCGACAATTCAAGCGTTCCAAATATGCAAGTGCTCATTCTTTCGAAAAATGGCTAAAATCCCTCGTAGATCAGGACGAAGTGGTGAATTCAATCCAAAATGGTCGCTACATTTCTAAAAAGTAGTTATGGGCCAAAAACGGACGTCGTGCAAAAGTTACGCTCAATTCTTCGTACGCCGAAAATCCAAGCGTTCCAAATATGCAAGTGCTCATTCTTTCGAAAAATGGCCAAAATCCTTCATACGTCACGATGAAGTGGTGAGTTCAATCCAAAACGACCGCAACATTTCCAAAAAGTTCTAATGGGCCCAAAACGGACACCGTGTGCAAAAGTTACGCTCAATTCTTCATCCACCGATTCTTCAAGCGTTCTAAATATACAGGTGCTCATTCCTTCGAAAAATGGCCAAAATCACTCGTACGTCACGACGAAGTGGTGAGTTCAATCCAAAACGGTCGATACATTTCCAAAAAGTACTTATGGGCGCAAAACGGACACCATTTGCAAAAGTTGCGCTCAATTCTTCGTCCGTCGACTCTCCAAGCGTTCTAAATAAGCAAGTGCTCATTCTTTCGAAAAATGGCCAAAATCCCTCGTACGTCGCGACGAAGTGGTGAGTTCAATCCAAAATGGTCGCTACATTTCCAAAAAGTACTTATGGGCCCAAAACGGACACCGTGTGCAAAAGTTACGCTCAATCCTTAGTACGCCGACAATCCAAGCGTTCTAAATATGCAAGTGCTCATTCTTTCAAAAAATGGCCAAAATCCCTCATACGTCATGACGAAGTGGTGAGTTCAATCCAAAACGGTCGCTACATTTCCAGAAAGTTCTTATGGGCCCAAAACGGACACCGTGTGCCAAAGTTACGCTCAATTTTTCGTCCGCCGACTCTCCAAGCATTCTAAATATGCAAGTGCTCATTCTTTCAAAAAATGGTCAAAATCCATCGTATGTCACGATGAAGTTGTGTGTTCAATCCAAAACGGACGCTACATTTCCAAAAGGTACTTATGGGCCCAAAACGGACACGTGTGCAAAAGTTACGCTCAATTCTTCGTACGACGACAATCCAAGCGATCCAAATATGCAAGTGCTCATTCTTTCCAAAAATGGCCAAAATCCCTCATACGTCACGATGAAGTGGTGAGTTCAATCCAAAACAGTCGCTACATTTCCAAAAAATACTTATGGACCCAAAATGGACACCGTGTGAAAAAGTTACGCTCAATTCTTCGTACGCCGACAATCCAAGCATTCCAAATATGCAAGTGCTCATTCTTTCAAAAAATGGCTGAAATCCCTCATACGTTATGATGAAGTGGTGAGTTCAATCCAAAAACTTCGCTACATTTCCAATATGCTCTTTGGGCCCAAAGCGGACACCGTGTGCAAAAGTTACGCTCAATTCTTCGTACGCCGACAATTCAACCGTTCCAAATATTGAAGTGCTCATTCTTTTCAAAAATGGCTAAAATCCCTCGTACATCAGGACGAAGTGGTGAGTTCAATCCAAAACGGTCGCTACATTTCCAAAAATTACTTATGGGCCAAAAACGGACGTCGTGTGCAAAAGTTACGCTCAATTCTTCGTACGCCGACAATCCAATCGTTCCAAATATGCAAGTGCTCATTCTTTCCGAAAATTGCCAAAATCCCTCATACGTCACGACGAAGTGGTGAGTTCAATCCAAAACGGCAGCAACATTTTCAAAAAGTTCTCATGGGCCCAAAAATAGACACCGTGTGCAAAAGTTACGCTCATTTCTTCGTACGCCGACAATTCACGCGTTCCAAATATTCAAGTGCTCATTCTTTCGAAAAATGGCTCAAATCCCTAGTAGATCAGGACGAAGTGGTGAATTCAATCCAAAGCGGTCGCTACATTTCCAAAAAGTACTTATGGGCCAAAAATGGACGTCGTGTGCAAAAGTTACGCTCAATTCTTCGTACGCCGACAATCCAAGCGTTCCAAATATACAAGTGCTCATTCTTTTGAAAAATGGCCGAAATCCCTCGTACGTCACGACGAAGTGGTAAGTTCAATCCAAAACGGCCGCAACATTTCCAAAAAGTTTTAATGGCCCAAAACGGACGCCGTGTGCAAAAGTTACGCCCAATTCTTCATCCACCGGCTCTTCAAGCGTTCTAAATATGCAGGTGCTCATTCCTTCAAAAAATGGCCAAAATCACTCGTATGTCACGATGAAGTTATGAGTTCAATCCAAAACGGTCGATACATTTCCAAAAGGTACTTATGGGCGTAAAACGGACACCGAGTGCAAAAGTTGCGCTCAATTCATCGTCCGCCGACTCTCCAAGCGTTCTAAATATGCAAGTGCTCATTCTTTTGAAAAATCTCCAAAATCCCTCGTACGTCACGATGAAGTGGTGAGTTCAATCCAAAACGGTCGCTACATTTCCAAAAAGTACTTATGGGCCCAAAATGGACACCGCGTGCAAAAGTTACGCTTAATTCTTCGTACGCCGACAATCTAAGCGTTTCAAATATGCAAGTGCTCATTCTTTCAAAAAATGGCCGAAATCCCTCATACTTCATGATGAAGTGGTGAGTTCAATCCAAAACGGTCGCTACATTTCCAAAAAGTTCTGATGGGCCCAAAACGGACACCGTGTGCCAAAGTTACGCTCAATTCTTTGTCCGCCGACTCTCCAAGCATTCTAAATATGCAAGTGCTCATTCTTTCAAAAAAAGACAATAATCCATCGTACGTCACGATGAAGTTGTGTGTTCAATCCAAAACGGTCGCTACATTTCCAAAAAGTACGTATGGGTCCAAAACGGACACGTGTGCAAAAGTTATGCTCAATTCTTCGTACGCCGACAATTCAAGTGATCCAAATATGCAAGTGCTCATTCTTTCCAAAAATGGCCAAAATCCCGCATACGTCACGATGAAGCTGTGTGTTCAATCCAAAACGGTCGCTACATTTCCAAAAAGTACTTTTGGGCCCAAAAAGGACACCGGGTGCAAAAGTTACGCTCAATTCTTCGTCCGCCGACTCTCCAAACATTCTAAATATTCAGGTGCTCATTCTTTAGAAAAATCGCAAAAATCCCTAGTACGTCACGACGAAGTTGTGAGTTCAATCCAAAACGGTCGCTACATTTCCAAAAAGTTCTTATGGGCCCAAAACGGACACCGTGCGAAAAAGTTACGCTCAATTCTTCGTCCGCCGACTCTCCAAACATTCTAAATATTCAGGTGCTCATTCTTTAGAAAAATCGCAAAAATCCCTAGTACGTCACGACGAAGTTGTGAGTTCAATCCAAAACGGTCGCTACATTTCCAAAAAGTTCTTATGGGCCCAAAACGGACAACGTGTACAAAAGTTACGCTCAATTCTTCGTCCGCCGACTCTCCAAACATTCTAAATATTCAGGTGCTCATTCTTTAGAAAAATCGCAAAAATCCCTAGTACGTCACGACGAAGTTGTGAGTTCAATCCAAAACGGTCGCTACATTTCCAAAAAGTACTTTTGGGCCCAAAAAGGACACCGGGTGCAAAAGTTACGCTCAATTCTTCGTACGCCGACAATCCAAGCGTCCAAATATGCAAGTGCTCATTCTTTCGAAAAATGGCTGAAATCCCTCGTACATCAGGACGAAGTGGTGAGTTCAATCCAAAACGGTCGCTTCATTTCCAAAAAGTTCTTATGGGCCCAAAACGGACAACGTGTACAAAAGTTACGCTCAATTCTTCGTCCGCCGACTCTCCAAGCGTTCTATATATGCAAGTGCTCATTCTTTCCAAAAATGGCCAAAATACCTCATACGTCACAATGAAGCTGTGTGTTCAATCCAAAATGGTCGCTACATTTCCAAAAAGTACTTTTGGGCCCAAAAAGGACACCGGGTGCAAACGTTACGCTCAATTCTTCGTCCGCCGACTCTCCAAACATTCTAAATATTCAGGTGCTCATTCTTTAGAAAAATCGCAAAAATCCCTCGTACGTCACGACGAAGTGGTGAGTTCAATCCAAAACGGTCGCTACATTTCCAAAAAGTTCTTATGGGCCCAAAACGGACACCGTGCGAAAAAGTTACGCTCAATTCTTCGTCCGTCGACTCTCCAAGCGTTCTAACTATACAAGCGCTCATTCTTTCGAAAAATGGCCAAAATCCCTCGTACATCACGCTGAAGTGGTGTGTTCAATCCAAAACAGTCGCTACATTTCCAAAAAATACTTGTGGGCCAAAAATGGACACCGTGTACAAAAGTTACGCTCAATTCTTCGTACGCCGACAATCCAAGCGTCCAAATATGCAAGTGCTCATTCTTTCGAAAAATGGCCAAAATCCCTCATACGTTACGATGAAGTGGTGTGATCAATCCAAAAAGGTCGCTACATTTCCAATATGCTCTTTGGACCCAAAGCGGACACCGTGTGCAAAAGTTACGCTCAATTCTTCGTACGCCGACAATCCAAGCGTTCCAAATATGCAAGTGCTCATTCTTTCAAAAAATGGCTGAAATCCCTCGTACATCAGGACGAAGTGGTGAGTTCAATCCAAAACGGTCGCTTCATTTCCAAAAAGTTCTTATGGGCCCAAAACGGACAACGTGTGTAAAAGTTACGCTCAATTCTTCGTCCGCCGACTCTCCAAGCGTTCTATATATGCAAGTGCTCATTCTTTCCAAAAATGGCCAAAATCCCTCATACGTCACGATGAAGCTGTGTGTTCAATCCAAAACGGTCGCTACATTTCCAAAAAGTACTTTTTGGCCCAAAAAGGACACCGGGTGCAAAAGTTACGCTCAATTCTTCGTCCGCCGACTCTCCAAACATTCTAAATATTCAGGTGCTCATTCTTTAGAAAAATCGCGAAAATCCCTCGTACGTCACGACGAAGTGGTGAGTTCAATCCAAAACGGTCGCTACATTTCCAAAAAGTTCTTATGGGCCCAAAACGGACACCGTGCGAAAAAGTTACGCTCAATTCTTCGTCCGCCGACTCTCCAAGCGTTCTAAATATACAAGCGCTCATTCTTTCGAAAAATGGCCAAAATCCCTCGTACATCACGCTGAAGTGGTGTGTTCAATCCAAAACAGTCGCTACATTTCCAAAAAATACTTGTGGGCCAAAAATGGACACCGTGTGCAAAAGTTACGCTCAATTCTTCGTACGCCGACAATCCAAGCGTCCAAATATGCAAGTGCTCATTCTTTCGAAAAATGGCCGAAATCCCTCATACGTTACGATGAAGTGGTGAGATCAATCCAAAAAGGTCGCTACATTTCCAATATGCTCTTTGGACCCAAAGCGGACACCGTGTGCAAAAGTTACGCTCAATTCTTCGTACGCCGACAATCCAAGCGTTCCAAATATGCAAGTGCTCATTCTTTCGAAAAATGGCTGAAATCCCTCGTACATCAGGACGAAGTGGTGAGTTCAATCCAAAACGGTCGCTTCATTTCCAAAAAGTTCTTATGGGCCCAAAACGGACAACGTGTGCAAAAGTTACGCTCAATTCTTCGTCCGCCAACTCTCCAAGCGTTCTATATATGCAAGTGCTCATTCTTTCCAAAAATAGCCAAAATCCCTCATACGTCACGATGAAGCTGTGTGTTCAATCCAAAACGGTCGCTACATTTCCAAAAAGTACTTTTGGGCCCAAAAAGGACACCGGGTGCAAAAGTTACGCTCAATTCTTCGTCCGCCGACTCTCCAAACATTCTAAATATTCAGGTGCTCATTCTTTAGAAAAATCGCAAAAATCTCTCGTACGTCACGACGAAGTGGTGAGTTCAATCCAAAACGGTCGCTACATTTTCAAAAAGTTCTTATGGGCCCAAAACGGACGCCGTGCGAAAAAGTTACGCTCAATTCTTCGTCCGCCGACTCTCCAAGCGTTCTAAATATACAAGCGCTCATTCTTTCGAAAAATGGCCAAAATCCCTCGTACATCACGCTGAAGTGGTGTGTTCAATACAAAACAGTCGCTACATTTCCAAAAAATACTTGTGGGCCAAAAATGGACACCGTGTGCAAAAGTTACGCTCAATTCTTCGTACGCCGACAATCCCAGCGTCCAAATATGCAAGTGCTCATTCTTTCGAAAAATGGCCGAAATCCATCATACGTTACGATGAAGTGGTGAGATCAATCCAAAAAGGTCGCTACATTTCCAATATGCTCTTTGGGCCCAAAGCGGACACCGTGTGCAAAAGTTACGCTCAATTCTTCGTACGCCGACAATCCAAGCGTTCCAAATATGCAAGTGCTCATTCTTTCGAAAAATGGCCGAAATCCCTCATACGTTACGACGAAGTGGTGAGTTCAATCCAAAACGGTCGCTACATTTCCAGTAAGTTCATATGGGCCCAAAACGAACACCGTGTGCAAAAGTTACGCTCAATTTTTCGTACGCCGACAATCCAAGCATTCCAAATATGCAAGTGCTCATTCTTTCGAAAAATTTTTGAAATCCCTCGTACGTCAGGACGAAGTGGTTAGTTCAATCCAAAACGGTCGCTACATTTCCAAAAAGTACTTATGGGCCCAAAACGGACACGTGTGCAAAAGTTACGCTCAATTCTTCATATGCCGACAGTCCAAGCGATCCAAATATGCAAGTGCTCATTCTTTTGAAAAATGGCCAAAATCCCTCATAAGTCACGACGAAATGGTGAGGTCAATCCAAAACGGTCGCTACATTTCCAAAAAGTACTTATGGGCCCAAAACGGACACGTGTGCAAAAGTTACGCTCAATTCTTCATATGCCGACAGTCCAAGCGATCCAAATATGCAAGTGCTCATTCTTTTGAAAAATGGCCAAAATCCCTCATAAGTCACGACGAAATGGTGAGTTCAATCCAAAACGGTCGCTACATTTCCAAAAAGTACTTTTGGGCCCAAAACGGACGTCGGGTGCAAAAGTTACGCTCAATTCTTCGTCCGCCGACTCTCCAAGCATTCTAAATATGCAAGTGCTCGTTCTTTAGAAAAATCGCCAAAATCCCTCGTACGTCACGACAAAGTGGTGAGTTCAACCCAAAACGGTTGCTACATTTCCAAAAAGTTCTTATGGGCCCAAAATGGACATCGTGTGCAAAAGTTACGCTCAATTCTTCGTACGCCGACTCTCCAAGCGTTCCAAATATAAAAGTGCTATTCTTTCTAAAAATGGCCAAAATCCCTCATACGTCACGACGAAGTGGTGAGTTAAATCCAAAAGGGTCGCTACATTTTCAAAAAGTACTTATTGGCCCAAAACGGACACCGTGTGCAAAAGTTGCGCTCAATTCTTCGTACTCCGACAATCCAAGCGTTCCAAATATGCAAGTGCTCATTCTTTCAAAAAACGACGGAAATCCCTCATACGTCACGGCTAAGTGGTGAGTTCAATCCAAAACGGTCGCTACATTTCCAAAAAGTACTTATGGGCGCAAAGCGGACACCGAGTGTAAAAGTTACGCCAAATTCTTCATCCACCGACTCTCCACGCGTTCTAAATATGAAAGTGCTCATTCTTCCAAAAAATTGCCAAAATACCTCGTACGTCACGATGAAGTGGTGTGTTCAATCCAAAACGGTCGCTACATTTCCAATAAGTTCATACGGGCCAAAAACGAACACCATGTGCAGAAGTTACGATCAATTCTTCGTACACCGACAATCCAAGCGATCCAAATATGCAGGTGCTCATTCTTTTGAAAAATGGGCAAAATCCCTCGTACGTCACGACTAAGTGGTGAGTTCAATCCAAAACGGTCACTACATTTCCAAAAAGTACTTATGGGCGCAAAACGGACACCATGTGCAAAAGTTACGCTTAATTCTTCGTACGCCGACAATCCAAGCGTTCCAAATATGCAAGTGCTCATTCTTCCCAAAAATGACCGAAATCCCTCATACGTCACGACGAAGTGGTGAGTTCAATCTAGAACGGCCGCAACATTTCCAAAAAGTTCTCATGGGCCCAAAACGGACACCGTGTGCAAAAGTTACGTTCAATTCTTCATCCGCCGCCTCTCCAAGCATTCTAAATATGCAAGTGCTCATTCTTTAGAAAAATCGCCAAAATCCCTCGTATGTTACGACGAAGTGGTGAGTTCAATCCAAAATGTTCGCTACATTTTCAAAAAGTTCTTATGGGCCCAAAACGGACACCGTGTGCAAAAGTTACGCTCAATTCTTCGTCCGTCGGCTCTCCAAGCGTTCTAAATATACATGCCTCATTCTTTCGAAAAATGGCCAAAATCCCTCGTACGTCAGGACGAAGTGGTGAGTACAATTCAAAACGGTCGCTACATTACCAAAAAGTACTTATGGGCCCAAAATCGACACCGTGTGTAAAAGTTATGCTCAATTCTTCGTACGCCGACAGTCCAAGCGTTCCAAATATGGAAGTGCTCATTCTTTCGAAAAATGTCCAAAATCCGTCATACGTTATGACGATGTGGTGAGTTTAATCCAAAACGGTCGCTACATTTCCAATAAGTTCAAATGGGCCCAAAATGGACACCGCGTGCAAAAGTTACGCTTAATTCTTCGTACGCCGACAATCCAAGCGTTCCAAATATGCAAGTGCTCATTCTTTCGAAAAATGGCTGAAATCCCTCGTACGTAAGGACGAAGTGGTGAGTTCAATCCAAAACGGTCGCTACATTTTCAAAAAGTACTTATGGGCCAAAAACGGACGTCGTGTGCAAAAGTTACGCTCAATTCTTCGTACACCGACAATCCAAGCGTTCCGAATATGCAAGAGCTCATTCTTTCGAAAAATGGCTGAAATCCCTCGTACGTCAGGACAAAGTGATGAGTTCAATCCAAAACGGTCGCTACATTTCCAAAAAGTACTTATGGGCCAAAAACGGACGTCGTGTGCAAAAGTTACGCTCAATTCTTCGTACGCCGACAATCCAAGCGTTCCAAATATACAAGTGCTCATTCTTTCAAAAAATGGTCGAAATCCCTCATACGTCACGACGAAGCGGTAAGTTCAATCCAAAACGGCCGCAACATTTCCAAAAAGTTTTAATGGCCCAAAACGGACGCCGTGTGCAAAAGTTACGCCCAATTCTCCATCCACCGGCTCTTCAAGCGTTCTAAATATACAGGTGCTCATTCCTTCAAAAAATGGCGAAAATCACTCGTATGTCAAGATGAAGTTATGAGTTCAATCCAAAACGGTCGATACATTTCCAAAAGGTACTTATGGGCGCAAAACGGACACCGAGTGTAAAAGTTGCGCTCAATTCTTCGTACTCCGACAATCCAAGCGTTCCAAATATGCAAGTGCTCATTCTTTCAAAAAATGGTGGAAATCCCTCATACGTCACGGCTAAGTGGTGAGTTCAATCCAAAACGGTCGCTACATTTCCAAAAAGTACTTATGGGCGCAAAGCGGACACCGAGTGTAAAAGTTACGCCAAATTCTTCATCCACCGACTCTCCACGCGTTCTAAATATGAAAGTGCTCATTCTTCCAAAAAATTGCCAAAATACCTCGTACGTCACGATGAAGTGGTGTGTTCAATCCAAAACGGTCGCTACATTTCCAATAAGTTCATACGGGCCAAAAACGGACATCATGTGCAGAAGTTACGATCAATTCTTCGTACACCGACAATCCAAGCGATCCAAATATGCAGGTGCTCATTCTTTTGAAAAATGGGCAAAATCCCTCGTACGTCACGACTAAGTGGTGAGTTCAATCCAAAACGGTCACTACATTTCCAAAAAGTACTTATGGGCGCAAAACGGACACCATGTGCAAAAGTTACGCTTAATTCTTCGTACGCCGACAATCCAAGCGTTCCAAATATGCAAGTGCTCATTCTTTCCAAAAATGGCCGAAATCCCTCATACGTCACGATGAAGTGGTGAGTTCAATCTAGAACGGCCGCAACATTTCCAAAAAGTTCTCATGGGCCCAAAACGGACACCGTGTGCAAAAGTTACGTTCAATTCTTCATCCGCCGCCTCTCCAAGCATTCTAAATATGCAAGTGCTCATTCTTTAGAAAAATCACCAAAATCCCTCGTATGTCACGACGAAGTGGTGAGTTCAATCTAAAATGGTC
>NW_019260915.1:4342-4744 GCF_002742605.1 Olea europaea var. sylvestris | reverse complement strand
AAAAGTACTTACGGGCCCAAAACGGACACCGGGTGCAAAAGTTACGCTCAATTCTTCATACGCCGACAATCCAAGCGTTCTAAATATGGAAGTGCTAACTCTTTTGAAAAATGGTTGAAATCCCTCTTACGTCACGTCGAAGTGGTCAGTTCAATCTAAAACGGTCGCTACATTTCCAAAAAGTACTTGCGGGCCTATAACGGACACCGGGTGCAAAAGTTACGCTCAATTCTTCGTACACCGACAATCCAAGCGTTCCAAATACGCAAGTGCTAAGTCTTTTGAAAAATGGCTGAAATCCCTCTTACGTCACGACGAAGTGGTCAGTTCAATCTAAAACGGTCGCTACATTTCCAAAAAGTACTTACGGGCCCAAAACGGACACCGGGTGCAAAAGTTACG
>NW_019260915.1:0-3937 GCF_002742605.1 Olea europaea var. sylvestris | reverse complement strand
GCTCAATTCTTCGTACGCCGACAATCCAAGCGTTCCAAGTACGCAAGTGCTAACTCTTTTGAAAAATGGCTGAAATACCTCTTACGTCACGACGAAGTGGTCAGTTCAATCTAAAACGGTCGCTACGTTTCCAAAAAGTACTTACGGGCCCAAAACGGACACCGGGTGCAAAAGTTACGCTCAATTCTTCATACGCCGACAATCCAAGCGTTCTAAATATGGAAGTGCTAACTCTTTTGAAAAATGGTTGAAATCCCTCTTACGTCACGTCGAAGTGGTCAGTTCAATCTAAAACGGTCGCTACATTTCCAAAAAGTACTTACGGGCCCAAAACGGACACCGGGTGCAAAAGTTACGCTCAATTCTTTGACATTTTCAAAAAGTACTTACGGGCCCAAAACGGACACCGGGTGCAAAAGTTACGCTCAATTCTTCGTACACCGACAACCCAAGCGTTCCAAATACGCAAGTGCTAACTCTTTTGAAAAATGGCTGAAATCCCTCTAACGTCACGACGAAGTGGTTAGTTCAATCTAAAACGGTCGCTACATTTCCAAAAAGTACTTATGGGCCCAAAATGGACACCAGGTGCAAAAGTTACGCTCAATTCTTCGTACGCCGACAATCCAATCGTTCCAAATACGCAAGTCCAAACTCTTTTGAAAAATGGCTGAAATCCCTCTTACGACATGACGAAGTGGTCAGTTTAATCTAAAACGGTCGCTACATTTCCAAAAAGTACTTACGGGCCCAAAACGGAGACCGGGTGCAAAAGTTACGCTCAATTCTTCGTACGCCGACAATCCAAGAGTTCCAAATACGCAGGTGCTAACTCTTTTGAAAAATGGCTGAAATCACTCTTACGTCACGACGAAGTGGTCAGTTCAATCTAAAACGATCGCTACATTTCCAAAAAGTACTTGCGGGCCTATAACGGACACCGGGTGCAAAAGTTACGCTCAATTCTTCGTACACCGACAATCCAAACGTTCCAAATACGCAAGTGCTAAGTCTTTTGAAAAATGGCTAAAATCCCTCTTACGTCACGACGAAGTGGTCAGTTCAATCTAAAACGGTCGCTACATTTCCAAAAAGTACTTACGGGACCAAAACGGACACCGCGTGCAAAAGTTACGCTCAATTCTTCGTACACCGACAATCCAAGCGTTCCAAATACGCAAGTGCTAACTCTTTTGAAAAATGGCTGAAATCCCTCTTACGTCACGACGAAGTGGTCAGTTCAATCTAAAACAGTCGCTACATTTCCAAAAAGTACTTACGGGCCCAAAACGGAGACCGGGTGCAAAAGTTACGCTCAATTCTTCGTACGCCGACAATCCAAGCGTTCCAAATACGCAAGGGCTAACTCTTTTGAAAAATGGCTGAAATCCCTCTTACATCACGATGAAGTGGTCAGTTTAATCTAAAACGATCGCTACATTTCCAAAAATTACTTACGGGCCCAAAACGGACACCGCGTGCAAAAGTTACGCTCAATTCTTCGTACGCCGACAATCCAAACGTTCGAAATATGCAAGCGCTCACTCTTTTGAAAAAGGGTCGAAATGCCTCATACGTCACGACGAAGTGGTGAGTTCAATCCAAAACGGTCGCTACATTTCCAAAAAGTACTTATGGTCCCAAAACGGACACCGGGTGCAAAAGTTGCGCTCAATACTTCGTACGTCGACAATCCAAGCGTTCCAAATATGCAAGTGCTCACACTTTTGAAAAATGGCGGAAATCCCCCGTACGTCATAACGAAGTGGTGAGTTCAATCCAAAATGGTCGCTACATTTCCAAAAAGTACTTATGGTCCCAAAACGGACACCGGGTTCAAAAGTTGCGCTCAATTCTTCGTACGTCGACAATCCAAGCGTTCCAAATATACAAGTGCTCATTCTTTCAAAAAATGGCCGAAATCCCTCGTACGTCACGACGAAGTGGTAAGTTAAATCCAAAACGGTCCCTACATTTGCAAAAAGTACTTATGGTCCCAAAATGGACACCGGGTGCAAAAGTTGCGCTCAATTCCTCGTACGTCGATAATCCAGGCGTTGCAAATATGCAAGTGCTCATTCCTTCGAAAAATGGCCGAAATCCCTCTTACGTCATGAAGATGTGGTGAGTTCAATCCAAAACGGTCACTACATTTCCGGAAAGGAATTACGGGCCCAAAACGGACACCGGGTGCAAAAGTTACGCTCAATTCTCCGTACGCCAACAATCCAAGCGTTCCAAATAAGCAAGTGCTAACTCTTTGGAAAAATGGCTAAAATCCCTCTTTCGTCATGACGAAGTAGTCAGTTCAATCTAAACCGTTCGGTACATTTCCAAAAAGTACTTACGGGCCCAAAACGGACACCGCGTGCAAAAGTTATGCTCAATTCTTCGTACGCCGACAATCCAAACGTTCCAAATACGCAAGTGCTAACTCTTTTGAAAAATGGCTGAAATCCCTCTTACGTCACGACGAAGTGGTCAGTTCAATCCAAAACGGTCGCTACATTTCCAAAAAGTACTTATGGTCCCAAAACAGACACCGGGTGCAAAAGTTGCGCTCAATTCTTCGTACATCGATAATCCAAGCGTTCCAAACATGCAAGTGCTCATTCTTTCGAAAAATGGGCGAAATCCCTCCTACGTCATGACGATGTAGTGAGTTTAATCTAAAACGGTCTCGACATTTCCGGAAAGGACTTACGGGCCCAAAACGGACACTGGGTGCAAAAGTTACGCTCAATTCTTCGTACGCCGACAATCCAAGCGTTCTAAGTGTACAAGTGCTAACTCGTTTGAAAAATGGCTGAAATCCCTCTTTCGTCACGACGAAGTGGTCAGTTCAATATAAAACGTTCGCTACATTTCCAAAAAGTACTTACGGACTCAAAACGGACACCGCGTGCAAAAGTTACGCTCAATTCTTCGTACGCCGACAATCAAAACGTTCCAAATACGCAAGTGCTCACACTTTCGAAAAATGGCTGAAATACCTCATACATCACGACGAAGTGGTGAGTTCAATCAAAAACGGTCGCTACATTTCCAAAATGTACTTATGGTCCCAAAACGGACACCGGGTGCAAAAGTTACGCTGAATTCTTCGTACGCCGACAATCCAAGTATTCCAAATATGCAAGCGCTCACTCTTTTGAAAAATGGCTTAAATCCCTCATACGTCACGATGAAGTGGTCAGTTCAATCTAAAACGGTCGCTACATTTCCAAAAAGTACTTACGGGCCCAAAACGGACATCGGGTGAAAAAGTTACGCTCAATTCTTCGTACGCCGACAATCCAAGCGTTCCAAATACGCAAGTGCTAACTCTTTTGAAAAATGGCTGAAATCCCTCTTACGTCACGACGAAGTTGCGAGTTCAATCCAAATCGGTCGCTACATTTCCAAAAAGTACTTACGGGCCCAAAACGGACACCGGGTGCAAAAGTTACGCTGAATTCTTCGTACGCCGGCAATCCAAGCGTTCCAAATATGCAAGTGCACCCTCTTTTGAAAAGTGGCCGAAATCCCTCATACGTCACGACGAAGTTGCGAGTTCAATCCAAATCGGTCGCTACATTTCCAAAAAGTACTTACGGGCCCAAAATGGACACCGGGTGCAAAAGTTACGCTCAATTCTTCGTACGTCGACAATCCAATCGTTTCAAATAAGCAAGTGCTAACTCTTTTGAAAAATGGCTGAAATACCTCTTACGTCACGATGAAGTGGTCAGTTCAATCTAAAACGGTCACTACATTTCCAAAAAGTAATTACGGGCCCAAAAAGGACACCGGGTGTAAAAGTTACACTCAATTCTTCGTACGCCGACAATCCAAGCGTTCCAAATACGCAAGTACTAACTCTTTTGAAAAATGGCTGAAATCCCTCTTACGTCACGATGAAGTGGTCAGTTCAATCTAAAACGGTCGCTACATTTCC
>NW_019260914.1:0-1031 GCF_002742605.1 Olea europaea var. sylvestris | reverse complement strand
TTTTTCTCAAATTGGACGACAAATTGGACGTCGTACCCGTAAAAGCTTACAGTGTCCACGAATGCATAAATGGAAGCCCAAAATAGTATTAACGGAACAAATCATTAAACAAATTTTGGCTATTCAAGAGGTATGATTTATTTTAATTTACAATTAAATATGTATTTAATTATTTATAAATAAATTTAAAAACATAAATCTAATATTTTATTACAATTATGGATTGAAGTAATTGCTGTACTAAATCGTATTGAAGAAGAATTAGAAACATTTTGGTATACAAATCTTTCACTATTAGCTGATAACCAACATCGTATACTAGATGGCATTATCAAGGGTGAATTCGACAATATAACGCAACAAATTCCAACTGATAACATATATATGCAAGAAACAACTATAGGCACTTCAACTGGAATTGGATCTACTTCTTCTGATAGCTCTAACTATGTAACTAAACAAGATATGGATCAGATGTTCAACATATACAAACAACAAGTAGTGTAAAATGTATTTGGTTTCTATGACAGATTAAAAACACAAATGATTGAAGAATCAACAAAACAAGAAACTCGCTATCATACAATTTTTAAAAAGCAAGAAGCTCACTACCAAATGATTCTTCACAGTCAAAAACATTTTTTTGAACATCAGCAAAAAAGCCAACAAGACTACTTCCAAGGCATGCAATCTTATGTGGATACCAGTTTCAGTTCAGCAAAATCTTACATTGATGAACAAAATCAAAGTATGCAGAATCAGTTATCCGACTGGAAATCACACGTGGAAACAATTGTCAGCTCTATAAAGTAAGATATGCCTCCTCATACAAGTCCAATTGAATTCGAAATCCCTTCAACATCAGAACATATTGAAGAAGTGGAAAGGTCGATGAAAGAAAAAAAAAAGGTAAGTAAAAACAGACACAATCTTCATCAACAATGCCAACTAATACTTTAGAAGACTATAACATCGACAAGTACAAAAACATTAGAGAATGGATATTACAAAATCCATCAGGGTAAGATATT
>NW_019260913.1:0-1031 GCF_002742605.1 Olea europaea var. sylvestris | reverse complement strand
AGAAATGCCTAAGAAGTTTAACTAATATGGTTATGTTCATACTAAAACACCTTATGATGCAAGCCGACATTTGAGAAAACATTGAGGCTTTAGTATTTCTACTTTACAATATCCTAGAGTGATTGGTAATCTCATATATCTCACAAATTGTACAAGATCAGTTATATTATATGTAGTTGGTAAACTTAGCAAGTATACTAGTAATTCGAATAGTGAACATTGGGATGCACATATTTGAGCCTTGAGGTATTTGAGATACACTTTAGATTGGGGAATACATTATTCTAAATTTCCTCTAGACTTGAGGGATATTGTGATATTAATTGAATTTCAAATACTAATGAAAGTAAATTTACAAGTGGACGTGTTTACTTTAGCAGATGGTACTATATCTTGGAAAATTACTAAGCAAACTTGTATTGCACGATCTACTACAGAGTCCGAGTTCATAGCTTTATATAAGGTAGGTGAGAAGGTTGAATGGTTAATGAATTTTCTTATAGACACATTCCTTTGTGATCTAAACCACTTCCAGCTATTTTTGTCCATAGTGATAGTCAAACATCTATTTCAAGAGCTCAAAATTCATCCTATAATAAAAAGTCTAGACTCATCCATAGGAAGCACACTACTGTGCTTTAATTGCTTAAGAATGTTTATAGTTATTGACTATGTGAAGTCAAGTGAGAATATTGTTGATTCATTAACTAAATGATTAGCTAGAGAGCTAGTTAAAAAAATATTAAGGGGAATGGGGCTAAAGTTTATTAGAAACTAGATCACATATTATGAAAACCTAACCTTGCAACTGGAGATCCCACGGACAATGTTCAATGAGATAACAAAGTTATTGGAGTGATCTATGGGGGTGCTACATTGGGTTTATTCCAAACCCATCCCTACGATGTATAGAATCAACTGTATTGATTAGATGATGAGCTAATGCTTTTAATGTTTATTATAACTGTTATTTAGTAAGGTGTTTAGATACAGTGCACTCTTGATAAAAGCACCTATTTGAGTGTGGAAGA
>NW_019260912.1:809-1031 GCF_002742605.1 Olea europaea var. sylvestris | reverse complement strand
AATGGGCCGAAATTTCGCAGGTTGATTGGAAACGGCCCGCGAAATTGAATTTGGGGCACAGGCCCGGGATTTTAACCAATTTCCTTCGTTTGGGCCTCCGAATAATTAATTGCCTTATTAATAATGTTAGGTTGAAGAAGTGCAGGACAGAAAATTTACAAAGAATAGCCGCACCAAGGGCAATTTTGTCATTTGTCGCGACGGTGTCGAAATGGGCCGAAA
>NW_019260912.1:0-678 GCF_002742605.1 Olea europaea var. sylvestris | reverse complement strand
GAATAATTAATTTCCGTATTAATTATGTCAGGTTGAAGAAGTGCTGGACAGAAAATTAGCAAAGAAAAATAGCTCCAGGAGCGATTTTGTCATTTGTCGCGACGGTGTCAGAATGGGTCGAAATTTGGTAGGTTGATTGGAAACGGCCCGCGAATTTGGACACGGGGCACAGACCCAGGATAACGGGATCTTAGCCAAATTCCTTCATTTGGGTCTCCGAATAATTAATTTCTGTATTAATTATGTCAGGTGAAAGAAGTGTTGGACAGAAAATTAACAAAGAAAAACCGCTCCAGGAGCAATTTATTCATTTGTCGCGATGGTGTCGGAATGGGCCGAAATTTGGCAGGTTGATTGGAAACGGCCCGCGAAATTGGACTCGAGGCACATACCCGGGATCATGGGATTTTAGCCAAATTCTTTCGTTTGTGCCTCCGAATAATTAATTTCCTTATTAATTATGTCAAGTTGAAGAAGTGATGGACACAAAATTAACAAAGCAATGCCGCACAGGGGGCAATTTTGTCATTTGTCACGGCGATGTCGGAATGGGCTGAAATTTGGCAGGTTGATTAGAAACGGCCCACGAAATCGAACTCGGGGCACAGACCCGGGATCACGGGATTTTAGCCAAATTCCTTCTTTTGGGCGTCCGAATAATTAATTTCCGTATTAACT
>NW_019260911.1:0-1031 GCF_002742605.1 Olea europaea var. sylvestris | reverse complement strand
CTCAAACATGTTAGACATAAGGCATATGTATCCCAATCTAAAGTAATCATCTGTGAAGGTGATTGAGTACTCATATCCTTCTATAGCCTAAGTATTAATGGTTTCACAAACATTGAAATATACTATTTCCAAAACTTCTTTGGCTCTTGGTCCTTTAGCCTAAAAAAGCCTCTTGGTTATATTACCTTCTATAAAAGATTCACAAGTTGGTATGTATTTCACATCTTAGTTAAAGATCTATCTTTCACCAATCTTTGAATCCTATTTAGATTAATATAACCTAGCCTAAGATGTCATAAGAAAAGTTTCATTAGTACTAGATAACATCGTTCTTTTCCTTGCAGTAATAGTGCTATGTATAAAGCCAATCGTAAAACTTAAGACATAGAGACTACTAACAATATGTGCCGAACATACAACATAATTATTCAACTTAATAGCCACCATATAATAGGTAAAAATACTGAATAACCCAGCACAATATAAAATTGTAACAAAAGCTAATTAAGTAAGGGTTCCAAGAGCTTTGGTAGACACTACTACTCCCATGGCAACCTTTACAGCGTACTCCTATTTACTAAGGTGCTTGCTTACCTGGAATCAGTATAAAAAATTGCAAACATGATTTGTGGTTCCAAAATCTGCAATTCAAGTATCAGTAGAATTAACCACTAAGTATAACTTGTTGAATAGAGCATTACCTTTACCTTGCTTCACCTTAGCTAGGTGATCTGGTCTATTTTTCTTCCAATGACATTTTTCTTCGTAAATAAAATGTTTTCCCTTTGGTTTCCCATCGGTATACTAGTTTTCTTTTCTTTAGACTTTCCATCTATCTCTCTTGTTTGGTCTCTTTCTTTCGTTCTCTTCTTTGCCACTAGAAGGCTTAGGATGAGAGGGTTTGGTCATCACAATCAAAACACCTCCCTTTTAGAGATTCTACGCTTTGGAGTTCTTTCATTAATTACATCAGAATCATGTTCATTTTGTATAGATTCGAATCAAATTTGAATTGTGGGAACATCTCAGAG
>NW_019260910.1:0-1031 GCF_002742605.1 Olea europaea var. sylvestris | reverse complement strand
TTGCACACGGTGTCCGTTTTGGGCCCATAAGTACTTTTTGGAAATGTAGCGACCGTTTTGGATTTAACTCACTAGTTCGTCGTGACGTATGAGGGATTTTGGCCATTTTTAAAAGATTGAGAACTTGCATATTTAGAACTCTTGGGTTGCCGACGTTCGATGAATTGAGCGTAACATTTGCACACGGTGTCCGTTTTGGGCCCATAAGTACTTTTCGGAAATTTAGCGACCGTTTTGGATTGAACTCACCACTTCTTCGTGACGTATAAGGGATTATGCCATTTTTCGAAAGAATGAGCACTAGCATATTTGGAAAGCTTGGATTGTCGGCGTTCGAAGAACTGAGCGTAACTTTTGCACACGGTGTCCGTTTTCGGCCCATAAGTACTTTTTGGAAATGTAGCGATCGTTTTGGATTGAACTCACGACTTCATCGTGATGTACGAGGGATTTTGGCCATTTTTCGAAAGAATGAGCACTCGCATATTTGGAACGGTTGGATTGTAGGGGTTCGAAGAATTGAGCGTAACTTTTGCAATCGGTGTCCGTTTTGGGCCCATAAGTACTTTTTGGAAATGTAGCGATCGTTTTGGATTGAACTCACAACTTTGTCGTGACGTATAAGGGATTTCGGCCATTTTTCGAAAGAATGAGCACTTGCATATTTGGAACGCTTGGATTGTCGGCGTTCAAAGAATTGAGGGTAACTTTTGCACACGGTGTTCGTTTTGGGCCCATAAGTACTTTTTGGAAATGTAGCCACCGTTTTGGATTGAACTCACCACTTCATCGTGACGTATCAGGGATTTTGGCCATTTTTCGAAAGAAAGAGAACTTGCATATTTGGAATGCTTGGATTGTCGACGTTCGAAGAATTCAGCGTAACTTTTGCACACGGTGTCCATTTTGGGCCCATAAGTACTTTTTTGAAATGTGGTGACCGTTTTAGATTGAACTCACTACTTCGTCGTGACGTATGAGGGATTTCAGCCATTTTCAATAGAATGAGCACTTGCATATTTGGAACTCTT
>NW_019260909.1:877-1031 GCF_002742605.1 Olea europaea var. sylvestris | reverse complement strand
TATTTCCGATCAAACTTCCAAATTTCAGCCAATTCCAACACAGTCGAGAAAAATGACGAAATTGCCCCCGGCGCAGTTTTTGTGTCCGATCAACCAGTCAAATTTTAGCCAATTCCGACAGAGTCGCGAAAAATGACGAAATTACACTCGGCGG
>NW_019260909.1:451-535 GCF_002742605.1 Olea europaea var. sylvestris | reverse complement strand
ACGAAATTGCCCCCGACGCGGTTTTTGTTTCCGATCAACCAGTTAAATTTTAGCCAATTCCGACACAATCGCGAAAAATGACGG
>NW_019260909.1:0-185 GCF_002742605.1 Olea europaea var. sylvestris | reverse complement strand
GTCGAGAAAAATGACGAAATAGCCGCCGGCGCGATTTTTATTTCCGATCAAACTGCCAAATTTCAGCCAATTCCAACACAGTCTAGAAAAATGACGAAATTTCCCCCAGCGCAGTTTTTGTATCCGGTCAACCAGTCAAATTTTAGCAAATTCCGACACAGTCGCAAAAAATGACAAAATTACAC
>NW_019260908.1:0-1031 GCF_002742605.1 Olea europaea var. sylvestris | reverse complement strand
CAGGAAGCCTCCATAAGTTCTTCCCCCTAATATGGCCTCAGAGAGTTTAGCAGAGGTTGCCAAAATATGGTCATCTACTCTCATTATCTCCAAATCCCTCCCAAAAGATCCATTACCCTCAGAAGACATTTTTTTTAGAACAAGAGGGCCCCTTTCTTCGGAAGGAAAGGGCAAAAAAAAAGTTAGAAAAATACTTACCTGTCAACTGAAATCTATGTTTTACTACCGAAAAACTCAATCAACGTCTCAAGGCCAGCGAAAGTAGTAGAAAACCTTATACCGTTGTCGAAAATCGCAAGAGAGTTTTGAGAGCAATGAGCTTTTCTGACTTTACAAGAGTGAAAGCTTTCGAATGCCAACACCAAGGCCTTCTATAAGAAGCCTCACATGATCTCGACCATCCAATTCAAATGCTATTGATTTGGGTCATTGATTGAATCACTAAATCTAAAGTGTTGAAACAGAACGTCAGATTTAATCAACACCTAAGATCTGGCTGTGACTACCACGTAAGCCAGGAACGCGTCGCCTCGAATTACAACAGCCATCTACGGTAAGTAGCCGCAGCAGCCTTTTATGAGAATGGGCATCGCGCCCAACTGTTGCCTTATAGATATGCGATAGCTGTCACATCGATTAACATTAGAATAAGGCACTTCAGATCAATTGCTCAGCTTTCTTAGGGCACTTCAGATCATGCGTATCAGTTTTAGAAAGCTTCAACTCTCTCCAGACAGAGGCCCCTATGGGTCATCGCCTCGATCGCCAAACTGCACAAGCTTCACAAAGCCTCAAGCCATCTCCCAAGCGTCATCCCCTGTGGGTCAACGCATCGGTTGAAGATGAGCTCTCCTGTCAGCTTTACAAAGCTTCAACTCTCCTCAGACGGAGATCCCTATGGGTCATTGCGTCGATCACAAAGTTGCAATAGCTTTACAAAGCCCCAACCCCATCTCCCAAGCGTCGTCCCCTGTAGGTCTACGCATCGATCGAAGACGAGCTCTCTCGTCAACTTTACAAAGCTTTAACTC
>NW_019260907.1:0-1031 GCF_002742605.1 Olea europaea var. sylvestris | reverse complement strand
GTCATCGTGCTCTGATGAATTAGTAGAGTTGAAACAGATTTATTTGATGATTAAAATTTGTGGCAAATAAATATAAGTATCGATTAGGAATGTAGTTATGACGTATTATATTTTTATCAAATTTTTCATAGTTGATTGTTCAAATAATTAGTTAGGGCTATGAAAGTGAGCTAAAGACTTTTTACGGAAATCGGATTTGATTTTAACTCATTTCCATATATATGTATGGTATGCCATCATGGTAGTATAGTACTTACACAGAATATGCTACTTCTTAAGTTTACTGGACTAGACTTGAATGCAATTAGTCTACATCTAACTGTCTAAGCGAATATCCTACTGCTGAAGTTTCCTTTATGGAAGTTTCTTTTCTGTAACTTTATCCTTCATCTATAAATATTTAAATTTGATTTTGAATAAACAACAGAAGGTAACAAGCAGAAAAAGAAGAGAATGAAGGCTGACTCAGATGCCTCGAGGCTTTCTCCTTCTTTGCTGAATATCCTAGATTCTCTTGCTAATTTGAAGGGCGAACAAGTATGTTTTCAGCTGCATGACAATGCATTCTTTCTCTCTTTCAATCCACTAGCAGATAGCATTGTGATTTCTTTATTTTGGAGACAAACGGAATTTTAATTTGAAACTTTCATATTATACAGGTAGCAGCTAGGGTCAGTCAAGAGGGCGCTGAAAAAGATGAATGGTTCATAGTTAAAGTGATCCATGTTGAGAAGGAAACAAGAAAGTAAGTTGTTGTGCTTTTATTAGATACTGCCTTACTAGATAGATATTTTGTATGCTTATGAGAATGGAATGACAAAAGACTCAGATGGTAAATAATATGGAAATGAAAATAAAATGGAGATTAAACTTGTTTTATTTAATGCTTTTGATTTGCTTCTTATGAATGCATCCCTTTATAGATTTGAAGTTCTATATGAGGAATCCGGTGATGATGAGGAAAGCAGTGTACAGATGTAGGTGTCTTCCTTCTCGTTATCTCTAGAACGATGTCTTCTTTATTATTTTTT
>NW_019260906.1:0-1031 GCF_002742605.1 Olea europaea var. sylvestris | reverse complement strand
AATGGGCTCAAATTTGACCGGTTGATCGGGAACAAAAATCGCGCCGGGTGTAATTTCGTCATTTTTCGCCACTGTGTCGGAATTGACTGATATTTGACTTGTTGATCGGAAACAAAAACAGCGCGGGGGGAAATTTCGTCATTTTTCTCGACTGTCTCGGAATTGGCTGAAATTTGGCTGTTTGATCGGAAATAAAAATCGCGCCGCGGGCAATTTCGTCATTTTTCTCGACTGTGTCGGAATGGGCTCAAATTTGACAGGTTTATCGGGAACAAAAACCGCGCCGGGGCAATTTCATCATTTTTTGCGACTGTATCGGAATTGGCTGAAATTTGATTTGTTGATCGGAAACAAAAATCGCCCCGGGGGCAATTTCGTCATTTTTCTCGACTGTCTCGGAATTGGCTGAAATTTGGCAGTTTGATCGGAAATAAAAATCGCGCCGGGGGCAATTTCGTCATTTTTCTCGACTGTGTCGGACTGGGCTCAAACTTGACAGGTTTATCGGGAACAAAAATCGCGCCGGGGCAATTTCATCATTTTTGCGACTGTATCGAAATTGGCTAAAATTTGATTTGTTGATCGGAAACAAAAACCGCCCCGAGGGCAATTTCGTAATTTTTTTGGCTGTGTCAGAATTGGCTGAAATTTGGCAGTTTGATCTGAAATAAAAATCGCGCCGGGCGGCTATTTCGTCATTTTTCTCGACTGTGTCGGAATGGGCTCAAATTTGACAGATTGATCGAAAACAAAAATCGGGCCGGGGAAATTTCGTCATTTTTCGCTACTGTGTCGGAATGGGTTCAAATTTGACCGGTTGAACGGGAACAAAAACCGCGCCGGGTGTAATTTCGTCATTTTTCGCCACTGTGTCGGAATCGACTGAAATTTGACTTGTTGATCGGAAACAAAAACCGTGCCGGGGGCAATTTCGTCATTTTTCTCGATTGTCTCGGAATTGGATGAAATTTGGCAGTTTGATCGGAAATAAAAATCGCACCGGGGGCAATTTCGTCATTTTTCTAGACTGT
>NW_019260905.1:0-1031 GCF_002742605.1 Olea europaea var. sylvestris | reverse complement strand
CTCGGGTCTGTGCTCCGAATCCAATTTCGTGGGCCGTTTCCAATCAACCTGCCAAATTTCGGCCCATTTCGGCACCGTCGCGAAAAATGACAAAATTGTCCCAAGTGTGATTTTTCTTTGTAAATTTTCTGTCCATCACTTCTTCAACTTGACATAATTAATACGAAAATTAATTATTCGGAGGCCCAAACGAAGGAGTTTGGCTAAAATCCCGTGATCTCGAATCTGTGCTCCGAGTCCAATTTCGTGGGCCATTTCCAATCAACCTGCCAAATTTCGGCCCTTTCAGACACCGTCGCGAAAATTGACAAAATTGCCCCTGGTGCTGTTTTTCTTTATTAATTTCCTGTCCAGCACTTGTTCAAATTGACATAATTAATAAGGAAATTAATATTCGGAGGCCCAAACGAAGGAATTTGGCTAAAATCCAGTAATCCCGGGTCTTTGCCTCGAGTCCAATTTTGCGGGCCGTCTCCAATCAACCTGCCAAATTTCGGCCCATTCTGACACCATCGTGACAAATAATAAAATCGCCCCTGGTGCGATTTTTCTTTGTTAATTTTCTGTCCAGCACTTCTTCAACCCGACATAATTAATAAGAAAATTAATTATTCGTAGGTCCAAACGAAGTAATTTGCGTAAAATCTTGTGATCCCGAGTCTGTGCCCCGAGTCCAATTTCGCGGGCCATTTCCAATCAACTTGCCAAATATCGACCTATTCCGACACGATCACGACAAATGACAAAATCGTCTGTGGTGCGATTTTTCTTTGTTAATTTTCTGTCTAGCACTTCTTCAACTTGACATAATTAATACGTAAATTAATTTTTCGGAGGCCCAAACGAAGGAGTTTGGCTAAAATCCCTTGATATCGTGTCTATGCTCCGAATCCAATTTCGCGGGCCGTTTCCAATCAACCTGCCAAATTTTGGCCCATTCCGACACCGTCGTGAAAAATGACAAAATTGCCCCTGGTGTGATTTTGCATTATTAATTTTCTGTCAAACATTTCTTCAATCTGACATAATCA
>NW_019260904.1:25610-26792 GCF_002742605.1 Olea europaea var. sylvestris | reverse complement strand
GTTCAAACGGGGCTGAGCAAAAGTATTCCTTGACAAGCTCAAATACAAGTTAGTGGGCCTTACCGCTGGGGAGGAAAAATAAACAACCAGTTTTTTGCTACGTTATTCATTTGGATTAAATAAAAAGAAGCTAATGATGATGCTCAAGAATTTAAATTCAATTCACATAAACATAAACAATGTGGTAATTCTAGTGTTGATGCGAGGAAAAAAGGGATTTTCAACAATGACGAAATTATTGTAAGGAATTGATATGAGTCAAGAATTTTTAACTCCAAACCCTAATAACGTTCAATTTTGTTCGTGTATGTGTGTGTGTGTGTGTGTGTGTGTGTGTGTATATATATATATATATATATTCACATTTTATTTTTTCCATTTATTTTGGTAATTTTTGTTTTTCCTGTTGTTATATTTGTTCTTTTCTAACTTCCTTTCTCATAAACATAATTTTAATGGAATGTAGCAAATTTGCGATTCAGAGACGGGCAGGTAGAAGTAATAGGGCTTGACAGGCTTACTTGTTGCTTGAATTCAAAATCTCGATATGTTTGGCAGTTGGAAAGTGTTAGTTATCGAATATGGGCAATTATTTAATTATGTTTTGTACTTTTAAGTATTGTTATTGTTTGATTAATGAATAAATACTTGTAAGTAACTCAATTGTATTGAGGCGTGAGTTTTTCCCTTTATTTGAAATACAGATAACTTCCATTGATATTATTGGTGATATCTTCCCAAACTTTTTACAGTTGGCCGAAAAATTTGAATAGTTATTCTTGGAAAGTTTAGAAAAAATGCACTTTGGAAAAGTTAAAGGAAAGACTCAAAAGACTAAAAAAGACAAGTTAGAAACTTGAAAAAATTTAAAAGAGGAAGAAGACTTGAAAAAACTTTATATGGCAGTCTAATTGATACTGGGAAGATGGTCCCATTTACTATTCAATTATCACGTGTATTTCCTGTATGCACAATGTACACACGTTGACGCCTAGGCCCCTCCATGTGAGGGGGGTGTTAACGTGTGTACTGATTTAATCCATTCAAATATTGCTGCTGTTTACTGATTTATGCAATTTAAACTAAAATCACAAGTCCCTATTTATATTATTGGCTTTAACAATTGCTCATATCCAAATGGAGAAAGCTATAATCCTAACCATATCATTCTTCCTTTTGATA
>NW_019260904.1:20904-24731 GCF_002742605.1 Olea europaea var. sylvestris | reverse complement strand
ATGATCTGCGTTTCATTCAATTAAGTCGATGATGAAATCCTTGGCCAAGGTGTACTCATAAGTCGAAAAGGAGTTTTCGATTTATATTGACTTAATAGTGGAATGAAAGATATGATCGATGATCGAGATTGACACAATTCCATATCTC
The DNA here is from genome assembly GCF_002742605.1 of Olea europaea var. sylvestris. Lineage (NCBI taxonomy): Eukaryota > Viridiplantae > Streptophyta > Magnoliopsida > Lamiales > Oleaceae > Olea > Olea europaea. Next base: position 24,583 of record NW_019260904.1, on the reverse strand, counting down.
GTAATTGATCGGATCGTATTGACGAAGGGATAATAATTCCATGATAAACGAACGATTTTGGTTTTGTCATACCACGTGACATTTCCCGTCACATGTATTGCCCTGACATATTGCTAGATGTCAATCAGGGACGGCGAATGTGAATTGACGATAAATTAAAAGGGTGTATTAATTTATCGATTTTGATTAGATCAAAATAATATTTCACGACGTTAGGCATCGTGGTCGGGAACCTAATGGGTCGCACACAAAAGAGAATTGGAAGACTGCAAATTGTTAATTGATTAATTTAACAATCGTTGGATAAATTAATTAATTGAATTTCTTATTTATAATCCCGAATTAATTAATTGGATTAATTAATTCACGGACCGGGTTTGATTAATTGGATTAATTAAATATTGGACCGGACCGGGCCGGGTCCGTTTGGGTTTATATATATATGCAGCTAGGGTTTGAGGTCCATTAAGTTATTCATTGTTCTTGCTAGCACAAGAAAGAAATCCTAGCAGTTGCTGTTTTCTCTCTGTGTGGATTTCATTGGAGGCTGTACAATTGGACAGCTGTGGGAGGCAGATTCAAGCTGCTGGAAAGGAATAACGCGAAAGAGTTTGCAAATCACACAAAAGGTATATTTCTCATCACAGTTTTTATCTAAATACAAAGCTGAATCCTGAATGGGAATTGAAATTCGTTAAATTCCGCTGTGCATGTTTAAATCAATTCCCAACACTATTGAGGTGTATGCAGGCGGAAATGGCACAAATATAACAGCTACTCTGTTGAATTCGGGGAATTTTGTAGTGAGAGAGACGAACGTAAATGGTTCTGCGGGCAGGATTCTGTGGGAAAGCTTTGATTATCCAACTGATACTCTTCTTCCGGGGATCAAATTAGGTGTTAATCATAGGACTGGAAGAAATTGGCATCTTACATCATGGTTTGAAAATTTCAATCCCGCTTCCGGAGCTTTTACGCTAGAATGGGATCCAAGCACACGTAAGTTAATCGTACAAAGACGAGGGTTGATTTATTGGACCAGTGGCGACTTGAAAGACTATACTAATCAGATCTTGAGATTGACTGTCAAGGAATTTGAGAATATCCCTAAACCTGATTTTGTTGATTTCAATTACAATTTCACCAATGTTTCAAATGGTGTGGAGGATTACTTCAGCTACTCCCCTATAATAGACCCCAAGTCGACACCTGAAGATCGAAAAACTATTTCTGGATGGCAGCTAAAATATAACGGGGATATATATAACAGGGATCGGGCAATGATAGCAGAAGTGAGTCATTGTTATGGTTATAACATAGAAGGATCTTCTGTTTACGAAGGCTGTGAGCCCAGTTGCAGGAATCATAACGAGACATTTGTTTTGAAATCAGGGCGTTTCGCTAATGGAAATGGGAGCGAGGCAATTGCAGATTTTGATGATGATTATAATCTTACTGAGAGTGACTGCAGAGGGAAATGCTGGAATGACTGTGAATGTTTAGGCTTTGTGGGCAGAGATGGATATGGATGTAGATAATGGAAAGGGAAAAATTTGACTTTTGTACAGAGTTATGATGGTTCTGAATTTAAACAATTCGTTCTTGTTCTAGAGGCTTCAGAGTCTTCGACCGAAAGTAAGTTCATAGCACCAAATCAAGAATTTTTCAACATATGCACACATATCTTTACTTCAATTCCTCTGTTTGGGGTTTATTATTATTATTATTATTATTATTATTATTATTATTATTATTATTATTATTATTATTATTATTATTATTATTTTTGGTTAAATAAACTTCTTTTCATTGGGTTTTGATTTTTTGCAAAAGAAATTTCTTCGGACTAAATATGTTGAAGATACATAAAGCACTATGCAGGTCAATAAATCTACTTCCCTTTTCCTCTATTGTTGACGTCTGATAGAACTGCTGGAAGGACTGTGAATGTGTAGGCTTTATCGGTAGATATGACTTTAGATGTTTATACTGGCAAGGGAAAAATTTTACTTTTGTACAGAGTTTTGATGGTTCTGCCCCTAAACAATTCGTTCTTGTTTCAGAATCTTCAAACAAAAGTAAGTTCGTATCACCAAATCAAGAATTTTTCAACATGTGCACACATTCCCTTAATTCAATTTCTCTGTTTGGGTGTTCAGAATCAATCTTTTATTATTATTATTATTATTATTATTATTATTATTATTATTATTATTATTATTATTATTGCTATTATTATTATTATTTTGAGGATATATAAAGCGATTTACAGGTCAATGATGTGCTACCTTTTTCCTCTATTCTTTACATCCATGAAGACATTTCTCTTTTCGGCAATGTGTTTACTATCATCAAATGATAAATGACAGGATGGAAGCCATGGAAAATCATTACTTTGGTTATCTCAGTAGTTGCGTTTTTATTGGGCTGTGTATGGTTCATCATCCGAAAAATTGAACAAGGTATCATTCTAGTTTTTCAAGTTCTAATTATCCTAATGATATTCATTAGCGTTCTTATGTTGACGCTTTGGATGATCATCTCATAGGGAAAAGGAAGAAAGAAGAATTACATGAGCTAATGACCCTAGAAGAATATACTGAAACACATCCAGTTGAAAGTGATAGGGGACAGGGTCATCATCTTACACTATTTACGTATTCGTCTATCCTTAGAGCTACGGGCAGCTTTTCGTTAACAAACAAACTGGGAGAGGGTGGTTTTGGCCCTGTTTATAAGGTAAATTTGAATTGATAATATTATTCGTTCCTTGAATAGGATCAGCCCTTCGGAGCTTCATGTAGCACCTTATTCTTGCATTGGAGTAGTTGAAAAGGAATTGATCATTGCTACGGAAATACTCTTATTGCCTTTTCTCTTTCTTAACCATTGTCCAGGATCTTTCTTAGGACGCATCAATTTTAGCCTATGTTTAGTTTAAATTTATAAACTATTTGTAAACATTCAGATTATTTTTTATTCACACATTTTGAAGGACTTACAATACTGCCTACATATTTCTCGCTCATTTATATCCATTTATGATTCAAATTGTTTATAAACACTTATCATCCATGATCAATCTTCAACTATTTCTTCTTTTGATAAATATATTAGTGTTGCTTCAATATAAATATGGCATTGCCACTTTCGTTGATATCTCCACTAATTCAATAATAAATAAATTATGTATTTATCTATCCTTATAGGGAAAAACCGTCGAAGGACGAGAAATTGCGGTTAAGGTACTCTCACGAATGTCAGTTCAAGGATTGCTCGAGTTCAAAATTGAACTAATACTTATATCTAAGATTCAACACGTGAATCTTGTCAAAGTATTGGGTTTCTGTGTCCATGGAGATGAGAAGATGATAATCTATGACTACATGCCTAACAAAAGCTTGGACTTCTTTCTCTTTTGTGAGTACCATCTATTTCCTACACGATATTTACTTATGACACATTTTCAAGTTATAGTGACGGATTTTTCGAAAATATGTTATGATTGATTCAAAAATAAAAATCAAGAGACATTTCAATTGAAGAATAATGAGTTAATTCTGTTTACGAACGCATATTTTAAAATGGAATTTGTACATCCCAAGTTCAGAAACATAATTGGAGTCAACATAATCTATATTTTCTGGTATGATAAGGACAATTATAATTTTATCTTTAC
>NW_019260904.1:11787-12706 GCF_002742605.1 Olea europaea var. sylvestris | reverse complement strand
AATTGGAAGATAAATAAACAAGATGACAAGAGAAAATGACTTAATTGAATCAACTACAAAGTTTGGGGACTAAAATGCAGTACTTCAAATGTTGAGTCAGATTGCAAAACGATGATTCAAGAATGCCAATGGTCGAATGGAGTTGAAGAGAAGTCAATATGATGAGAATTTGTTAAAAAGAATCAAAAACACACGTGAGAATGTTCGGCAAAAAAATATACTATGTTTAAGCATAGACTTGCCAGCTGTGCTTAAGCAAGGTCACAAAAATTCACTCTAGAGACCAAATCATGTGTACTATGCGTATGCACAAAATGAACTATGTGTGCACATGGTTCAATTTTGGGGAAAAAAAAACTTGTTTCCTTATTTTATTTTGGAAACTTTTGTTATGCAATCTTTTGGCACCTATTTATACCAAGAGCCATCCGAAATGAGAGTAGACCTCTCTAGATATAAAAATCTCTATATTCTACATATTTTGGGGGTGAAGAATGAGGCTTAGCATCAAGATCAATGCAGATTATATAAGTTTATTGAAGAAAATTCACGCCTTTTCAAGATTCAAGCCAAGAAATTGGATATCTCAACTTTCTTCATTATTTCTTCTTTCCATATGATTTTTCCCAATATTTCTTGTATAATTTAATCATTAAAATGATAGGCTAGTTTTTCTGTTGTATTAGATAAATGGTGAAACCTATTGCATATTTTTTTATTTAAGACTATTAATTTAGTTATTTCTTGATTTTCTTGATTGATTTTGCATATTTATTGTATTATTTAATTGATTGGCCAATAATTGATAATTAGTTGCTTGTTTAGAATGCGACAAAATTAACATATATAGATACAATAAAGAATAATATTTATCACACGTGCAATTACATAGATAACCTATAATTTAATGCATTTTAGT
>NW_019260904.1:0-1828 GCF_002742605.1 Olea europaea var. sylvestris | reverse complement strand
CACACCAGCTCCCGACCCCTAGTATCGTTTATCTTCTGTCGATCTTCATGAACAAACTTCTTTCTGAAGCGTTGGAACTCTTAGCGTCTCATTCCACAATTTTAGTTACTTTGAAGGCTAATTAGCAAAGGTGGGTTTGGTGTTTGAACAATAATCTTGTGTGTTTTGATCTATAGTTTAATATTAATATTTATTGCTAGATTGACAAATGTAATTTTAGATGAATCTATGAATCAAATCAAAGTTTTGAAGAAAAATGGGATTGTCGGACGTTGACCTTTGTTGGAGCTCTAGGCTAGCACTAGGCCAGCTGCAACTAAGCAGTCGTCAGTATTTTAATTGTAACTTTCTCTCCCGACATTGGATTGAGGCGACTCAAAGTACATTGGAAAGATAACTCGAAGGGATACAATTATTCTTCAAGAGGCATTTTCCAAATTCGAAGTCTTCTATGTGAAAAAGACTACGGGAATAAAGTATAACTTGAGTGGCTCTTTGACACCCTTTAATTTTCTAATTACATTTCCTTGATCATATGTTATCTTTTTGGACATCTTTGACATCTTGGACTCCTTCAAAACTTATACTATCAATCCCTAATTTTTTTGACTTTGATTATAACTTAGTAAACTCCTAATATAATTCAACTAGGACTTGATTTTAATTTAGGAAATTGCCAACTACTATTTGAACTTAACAGGTAGGATTAGAATGACATGTACTGTGAGAAAGCTTTCCATATTTAACTACCAAAATTATTCCTACCCCAAAAGAAAGAAGAAAAATCAATACTGAAATTCAAGTTTTCTTTCCCGCTTTCTAATAGCTACAATTTAAACTCAAATCACAACTCTATATTCACATTCTTGTAGCAAAGCTTGAGTAATTGGTTATCATGCAAATGCAGAGAGTGGTAAGCATAAGCATAANACAACTCTATATTCACATTCTTGTAGCAAAGCTTGAGTAATTGGTTATCATGCAAATGCAGAGAGTGGTAAGCATAAGCATAACAATCTTCTTTTAGTTTTGATATTCTATTGTTTTGTGTCCCATGTTTCATTAGTTGACACCCTTAAACAAGGGGATAGGCTAAATTCTTCTACATATCTAGTTTTTGTTAACAGAGTTTTCACTTTAGGATTTTATAGCCTCGAAAATACCAATAACAGTTATTTAGGAGTATGGTTCACGGATAATTCATATGGTCAAATATGGCCTGGCAATAAAGACATATCTATTACTGATAATTCTAGTATTCTCACAAAAAGTAGCACCAGGAAATGTATTAACAATAGTAGCGGAGGAGCTCCTATTGAGCTGTATGCAAATGAAAATGGCATGACTATAACGGCCACTATGTTGAATTCGGGCAATTTTTTAGTGAAAAAGATAAATATAAATGGTTATGGGATTAGAGTTTTGTGGCAAAACTTTGATTATCCCACTGACACCATTCTTTCTGTTGAGGTTGTCCCATATTGGTTGTGGATGAGATTGGTATTCAATTTATTAGTGTGAGGGAAAGTCTCACACCTTGAACTAGCTTTGGGGGTGAGAGAGGCCCATTACCACCCAAAACTGGTATTAGAGCCTGATTTATCAACAAGTCTTCGGCCCAATAGTCACGGAGATAATGGTTTGTGTGAGTTGGAGACGGTTTTGGTCTCCTATAGGGCTAGATCTGTGAGGAAAAGATTGTTGCGGTTGTCCCACATCGGTTGTGAATGGAGTTGGTATTTAGTTTATAAGTGTGAGGAAAAGCATCACCTCTTGAGCTAGCTTATGGAGTGAGAGAGGCCCAATACCACTCAATTGTCGAAGAAGC
>NW_019260903.1:0-1031 GCF_002742605.1 Olea europaea var. sylvestris | reverse complement strand
TCGTCATTTTTCGCGACGGTGTCGGAATCGTCTCAAATTTGACTGATTGATCGGAAACAAAAATCGCGCCGGGGGCAATTTCGCCATTTTTCGCTACGGTGTCGGAATCGGATAAAATTTGACAGATTCAACGGAAACAAAAATCGCGCAGGGGGCAATGTCGTCATTTTTCGCTACGGTGTCGAAATGGGCTAAAATTTAACTGATTGATCGGAAACAAAAATCGAGCCGGGGGCAATTTCGTCATTTTTCGCGACGGCGTCGGAATGGGCTAAAATTTGACAGATTAATCGGAAACAAAAATCGCGTCGGGGGCAATTTCGTCATTTTTTGCGACGGTGTTGGATTCGGTTAAAATTTGACAGATTTATCGGAAACAAAAATCGCGCTGGGGGCAATTTCGTAATTTTTCGCGACGGTGTCGGAATCGGCTCAAATTTGACAGATTGATCGAAAAAAAAAATCGCGCCGGGGGCAATTTCGTCATTTTTCGAGACGGTCTTGGATTCGGTTAAAATTTGACAGATTTATCGGAAACAAAAATCGCGCCGGGGGCAATTTCGTAATTTTTCGCGACGGTGTCGGAATCGGCTAAAATTTGACAGATTAATCGGAAATAAAAATCGCGCCGGGGGCAATTTCGTCATTTTTCGCGACGGTGTCGGAATCGGCTCAAATTTGACTGATTGATCGGAAACAAAAATCCCGCCGGGGGCAATTTCGTCATTTTTCGCGAGATGTCGGAATCGGTTAAAATTTGACAGATTTATCGTAAACAAAAATCGCGCTGGGGGCAATTTCGTCATTTTTCGCGACGGTGTCGGAATGGGCCCAAATTTGACAGATTGAACGGAAACAAAAATCGCACCGGGGGCAATGTCGTCATTTTTCGCGACGGTGTCGATATGGGCTAAAATTTAAATGATTGATCGGAAACAAAAATCGCGCCGGGCAATTTCGTCATTTTTCGCGACGGTGTCGGAATGGGCTCAAATTTGACTGATTGATCGGAAACAAAAATCGCGCCGGGG
>NW_019260902.1:0-1032 GCF_002742605.1 Olea europaea var. sylvestris | reverse complement strand
ATAATCATTAAATGAAACTCGAAATGAGGGATTAGAGACACATACCTTGTAGTTCGAATTCTTGTTATTTTAGGTGTGATACCGCAATGTAGACTCCAACCCAATTGAATGAAGAGTGTATGAAATGGGTGTAAGTGTAGTGTGTGCAAAGGAAAGAGTGAATGGATGTGAGTGTGTGCTTGTGATTCGAGTGAGAGTGAGGGGGGGGAAGGAAAAGAAGAGAAAAGAAGAAGAAATGTTTGGGGGATTTGGTGTGGTCACGGGTTAAAACCCGTGACCACAACACTATGCGACCGCATAGTGTTGCACTATGCGGTCGCATAGTGCAAACCGAATTCCCCTTTGTTCTTTCGGTAAAGGTCTATGCGACCGCATAGACCTTTGGTCTATGCGGTCGCATAGACCAAACTGGAAATTTTTTATTTTATTTTTTATTTTATTTTATTTTATTTTTTTTTTTTGTAAGGATTTTAATATAACTTAAAATTGGGAGTCATCCCCCAAAATCGATTTTTGACTTAAAAATTTGACTCCAAAAGAGAGATATGCTTATCGAAATTTAGTACTAAAACCGATTTTTCATAAATGTTGTCCCGCATTCTGAAAGCTTAACCAAAACGAACATCTTCGCACATCGAAATGCGTGACATACACTTGAACACCCAAACATGTCATTTAGCGCTCATTCATGCAACATTAAACGTGTAGTGCCTAGGCTATCATGCAAAAGATGATCGATGACCTAAGAAACAAATTAAACTCAAACAAAATTCCTAAACTAGTGCAATGCAATAAAATAAAATAAGGATACAGTGGGTTGCCTTCCACTCAGCGCTAAGTTATAGTCGATAGCTCGACTTTACCATATTGTGTCATTCTGGTGATCTAAGATGGACAGTAGACTTGTCCTTTGAGAAATCACCGCCCCAATAGTGTTTCAAACGCTGTTCATTAACTTTGAATGTTCCCTTGCTGTCGTGAGTGATCTCAATTGCCCCATGTGGAAACACTTGTGTAATGGTATATGGACCA
>NW_019260901.1:0-1032 GCF_002742605.1 Olea europaea var. sylvestris | reverse complement strand
CAGGGTGATAAAGTCCAGGACTTGATAAAGGCTATTGATGATCAATTTGTCACTTCAGATAAGGCACTGGCAAGCACCCTTATAATGAATTTATCATCCTTAAAGCTCATTGTTGAGAAAGGTATGTGCGAGCTCATCATGCGAATGAGAGACATTACGACTCAACTTAAGAAACTTAAGGTTGAGATGTCTGAATCTTTCCTTGTGCGCCAAATTTTGAATAGTCTCCTACATGAGTACCGACCTTTTAAAATCCTATACAAGACACATAAAGATAAATGGTCAATTAATGAATTAATGACTATTTGTGTTCAAGAGGAAGGGAGGCTAAAAATGGAGCAAGGTGAAAATGTCATGTTGATTGCAACTCGTGGGAAGGGAAAGGCTCAAGTCAATCAGAAGGGGAAAGGTAAATTACCACCCCAAGTTGATATCAAAAAAGAGGCCAAGCGTTACTTCTATAAGAAGAAGGGACACATGTAGAAAAATTGTGCTAAATTCAAGAAATTGCTTGATGATAAAGGTTATCTAACCTCATTTATTTGTTATGAATCTAATATGGTTAATGAAAATATTAACATCCGGTGGATTGACTCTAGATCTACAATCCATGTTGCAAAAGTCTTGTAGAGTATGGAAAATCTAAGGGCGTTAGTGGGAACTGAGCAAAATATCTTATTTGGAAACAAGATGGGCTCACATGTGGAGGCTATAGGAACGTCCATTTTAACTTTAAGTAGTGGCTTTCTTTTGAAATTAGATAGGACCTTTTATGTTCCAAGTTTTTCACGAAACTTGATTTCTACTTCCAGACTTGTATCCTTGGGATATTCTTTTAATTTTTCAAACACATCATTCAATTTATTATATAATTCTGATTATGTTAGGAATTTTACTTTTTCTGATGGTCTGTATCGTATTAATTTACAAAACAATAACACTTATAGTTCATACTGGCACTAAACGGTGTAATATTAACGAAGACTCCTCTAAGTTGTGACATTCGAGATTAGGACATATTTCTATAGATAG
>NW_019260900.1:0-1032 GCF_002742605.1 Olea europaea var. sylvestris | reverse complement strand
CTTAGAAATGTTGAGAAATTGAAATCCTGTACATGACAAGAAGAGAAGCCTCAGGACAGGAAAAATGTTGATTTCTTGTGCCTTTGTCTTCTAAAATATTGTGTTTGAGTACCTCCATGCATTCTACTACATTTTCAATGTCTTTCTATCCCTAAGCTTCAAAATTAACCTAATCAGGCTAAATGTCTTTCCACATTATGACATGTTCGTCTGATTAAATTGCAATTCCACTAAATTTGTGAAAGTAAATCTTTTAATGAAGAAAAATAACATAAATTTACATTTTTTGCTTTATCTGGTAGTATTGTAATTCACCTCCCACCATGTTACTTTCACAAATCAACAAAAGCACCTAAGAATATTAAGAAAGGTAATTGCAGGTTTATTCAAAAATTTCTCCAGAAAACATTAGTTGAAAGTTTAAGAAAGCACGTTGAAGACTGGATGGAAGAATTCCAATTCTATATTTCTTATTTCTTACAATGGAAAACCGTCAATATATAATACAATAAAGTGGAATAAAAAAGAAAATAATCTCCTATCTAAGGAAAGAAGAAATTACTTCCTAACTAATTTACAATTATACCAAATAAGGATAGAAAAAAACTTTCTATAATAATTCTATAAAATTTTTGGATTTTTACACTTCCCCTCAAGTTGGATCATAGATATTAGCCATATCCAACTTGCAGATGAAATCATCAAAATTTTGTCTGTGTAGCCCTTTGGTGAATATACTTGCTGTTTGTTCTTTGGTGGGGATATAGGTCATGCAAATAGTTCCGTCTTCAACTTTTTCCTTTATGAAGTGTCTGTTCACCTCTACATGTTTAGTTCGGTCATGTTGTACTGGATTGAGTGAAATATTGATAGCTGCTTTGTTATCGCAATAGAGTTTAATTGGGAATTTCGTTGTAACTTGTAGTTCTTTCAAGAGTTTTTTCAACCACAGTCCTTCATATATCCCTTGAGCCACTGCTATGAACTCTGCTTCAGCACTGCTCCTTGCTACTATGTTCTGTTTCTTACTTC
>NW_019260899.1:0-1032 GCF_002742605.1 Olea europaea var. sylvestris | reverse complement strand
AAACGAAAATCGCGCCAGGGTCAATTTTTTCATTTTTCGCGGCGGTGTTGGAATTGGCTCAAATTTGACTGGTTGATCGGAAATAAAAATCGCGCCGGGGGCAATTTCGTCTTTCTTCGCAACGGTGTCGAAATGGTCTAAAATTTGACCGATTTATCGGAAACAAAAAACACGCCGGGGGCAGTTTCATCGTTTTTCGTGACGGTGTCGGAGTGGGCTAAAATTTGACAGGTTGATCGGAAACAAAAATCGCGCCGGGGGCAATTTCGTCATTCTTCTCGACGGTGTCGAAATGGGCCAAAATTTGACCGGTTTATCGGAAGCAAAAATCGCGCCGGGGGCAATTTCGTCATTATTCGCGACGGTGTCGGAATGGGCTAAAATTTGCCAGGTTGATCGGAAACAAAAATCGTGCCGGAGGCAATTTCGTCATTTTTCGCGACGGTGTCGGAATGGGCTAAAATTTGACAGGTTGATCGAAAACGAAAACCGCGACAGGGGCAATTTATTCATTTTTCGCGACGGTATAGGAATGGGCTAAAATTTGACTGGTTGATCGGAAACAAAAATCGCGCCAGGGGCAATTTCGTTATTCTTCGCGACGGTGTTGGAATGGGCTCAAATTTGACCGGTTTGTCGGAAACAAAAATCGCTCCGGGGGCAATTTCGTCATTCTTCACGACGGTGTCGAAATGGGCTAAAATTTGACCGGTTGATCGGAAACAAAAATCGCGCCTAGGGCAATTTCGTCATTTTTCGCGGCGTTGCCCGAATGGGCTAAAATTTAACAGGTTGATCGGAAACAAAAATCGCGCCAGGGGCAATTTAGTCATTTTTCGCGACGGTGTCGGAATGGGCTAAAATTTGACAGGTTGATCGGAAACAAAAATCGCGCCTGGGTCAATTTTTTCATTTTTCGCGGCGGTGTTGGAATGGGCTCAAATCTGACTGATCGGAAACAAAAATCGCGCCGGGGGCAATTTCGTCATTCTTCGCAACGGTGTCGAAATGGGCTAAAATTTGACCGGTTTA
>NW_019260898.1:0-1032 GCF_002742605.1 Olea europaea var. sylvestris | reverse complement strand
GCAATTTTTCTTTGTTAATTTTTTGTCCAGCACTTCTTCAACCCGATATAATTAATTAGAAAATTAATTATTCAGAGGCCCAAACGAAGGAATTTGTGTAAAATCCCGTGATCTCGGGTCTATGCCCCGAGTCCAATTTCGCGGGCCGTTTCCAATCAACCTACCAAATTTCGACCCATTCCGACACCGTTCTGACAAATGACAAAATTGCCCCTGGTGCGGTTTTTCTTTGTTAATTTTCTATTCAGCACTTCTTTAACATGACATAATTAACACGAAAATTAATTATTCAGCGGCCCAAACGAAGGAGTTTGCCCAAAATCCCAAGATTTTGGGTCTGTGCTCCGAGTCTAATTTCGCAGGCCGTTTTCAATCAACCTACCAAATTTCGACCCATTCCAACACCGTCGTGAAAAATGACAAAATTGCCCCTGGTGAGGTTTTGCTTTGTTAATTTTCTGTCTAGAAGTGACATAATTAATAAGCAAATTAATTATTCGGAGGCCCAACGAAGGAATTTGGCTAAAATCTCATGATCCCGGGTTTGTGCCCCGAGTCCGATTTCGAGGGCCATTTCCAATCAACCAGCCAAATTTCGGCCCATTACGACTCCGTCGCGACAAATGACAAAATTGCCACTGGTACGGTTTTTCTTTGTTAATTTTCTGTCCAGCACTTCCACAACTTGATATAATTAGTACGAAAATTAATTATTCGGCGGCCAAAACTTAGGAGTTTGGCTAAATTCCTGTGATCCCAGGTCTGTGCTCCGAGTCCAATTTCGCAAGCCGTTTCCAATCAACCTGCCAAATTTCGGGCAATTCCTACACTATCGCAAAAAATGACAAAATTACCCCTGGTGCGGTTTTGCTTTGTTATTTTTTTGTCCAACACTTCTTCAACCTGACATAATTAAAGAGGAAATTAATTATTCGGAGGCCCAAACAAATAAATTGGGTTAAAATCCCGTGATCCCAGGTCTGTGCCCCGAGTCCATTTTCGCTGGCCGTTTCCAATCAACCAGCCAAATTT
>NW_019260897.1:0-1032 GCF_002742605.1 Olea europaea var. sylvestris | reverse complement strand
TCATGGGCACGTTGTTATTTACTTAAAGGACGGAGCATTTGGGAATTGAAGTGTCCTGGGAATTGCTCTTGGAGTTGGAGGAAGATTCTTAGACTTCGGGATATAGGAAGGGACAAAATGAAATTCAGAATTGGTAATGGTAGACATGCCTTTGGTATGATAATTGGCATCCTCTTTGCCCTTTAGAGAAGATTCTTGGAGAGAGGATAATTTGTGAATCCAAATTGAGTAAACTAGCTAAGGTGGCTGTTATTGTTGAGGGTGATACTTGGAGATGGCCACCAGTTCATTCCCTAGCTTTATCTGATTTAATGCGAGATACACTTGCTACTTTTCGGCCGAATAGTAATAGAGAAGATGTATTGCGATGGGAGGTTGATGCATAGGGAGTGTTCTCTGTTCGGAGTGCTTGGAAGTCTCTTTGACTTCGCTGCCCTAGGGTAGCTTGGTATCATATTGTTTGGTTCCCTAGATGTATTCCACGTCATGCATTCATCCTTTGGCTATCTATTCACGGTGGCATCTATACACAGACAAAGCTTCTTCGCTTTGGTTTGGTACAGTCTATGCATTGTGTGCTGTGTGATTGTTCAGTGGAGGATTTGGATCATCTTTTCTTTGCTTACCCATTTTCTGAGTGTGTTTGGAATACTTTGCATGCGAAATGTAACTTGCCTTGGGTTCAATGGCGTTGGCCAGATACTCTTTCTTGGATGGAACAATTTCGTGGGAAGTCATTGTCTTCCATCGTTATTCGGTTGATGTTTGCAGCTTTGATTTATACTATTTGGCATGAGTGCAATGCTATGACCTATGGGGAGGCTCCTAAACATGAGTCTGCTGTTATTCGAGATATTATTTTCTCTATTTGTGCACGAGTGAATTCATATAGGGGCTTGGTTCCATCTAATGAGAGTAGGTGGCTCCAACGCTCTTGGGGTTTTTCTGGAAATATTTTTTATTGTCGTGATTAGGATATGAGCACTAATCTAGGTTTCTGTTATTGTTGTTAGGAAGGCATTTATTCCTAGC
>NW_019260896.1:0-1032 GCF_002742605.1 Olea europaea var. sylvestris | reverse complement strand
TTTTTCCCATCCAATTGACACTTGAGAACAATTCAAGTGTCGAACAACGTGTCCAAAATTGGTGTACAAATAACAAAGTTCGGCCGATAAGAACCTTGCTACATGTACACTGTAGTGTACACTTTAATTTACACTTTACCACGTGACATTACCCTGTTAGACAGTTTAAGTTTCAAACATTTTTCCCATCCAATTGACACTTGAGAATAATTCAATTGTCAAACAACGTGTCCAAAATTGGTGTACAAATAGCAAAGTTCGGTCGATAAGGACCTTACTACATGTACACTGTGGTGTACCTTTTAGTTTACACTCTGCCACATGACATTACCCTGTTAGATAGTTTAAGTTTCAAACAGTTTTCCCATCCAATTAATACTTGACAACAATTCTAGTGTCAAACAACATGTCCAAAATCAATGTACAAATAGCAAAATTCAATTGATAAGAACCTTGCTACATGTACACTATGGTGTAAACTTTAGTTTACACTTTGCCAGGTGACATTACCCTGTTGGACAGTTTATATTTCAAACATCTTTTCCATCCAATTAACACTTGACAACAATGCATGTGTCAAACAATGTGTCAAAAATCGGTGTACAAATAGCAAAGTTCAATCGGTAAGAACCTTGCTTCATGTACACTATGGTGTACACTTTAGTTTTCACTTTGCCACATGACATATCATTGTTCAACAATTTAAATGTCAAATAGTTTTCCCATCCAATTGACAAATGACAACAATGCATGTGTCAAACAACGTGTCAAAAATCAGTGTACAAATAGCAAAGTTCAATCGGGAAGAACCTTGCAACATGTAAACTATGATTTAAACTTTAGTTTACACTTTGTCACGTGACATTGCCCTGCTTGATAGGTTTAATTTCAAATAGTCTTCCCATCCAATTGACACTTGAAAACATTGCAAGTGTCAAACAACGTGTCAAAATTCGGTGTACCAATAGCAAAGTTCAATCAGTAAGAACCTTGCTACATGCACACTATGGTGTACACTTCAGTTTACACTTT
>NW_019260895.1:0-1032 GCF_002742605.1 Olea europaea var. sylvestris | reverse complement strand
TGTCGGCGTACGAAGAATTGAGCGTAACATTTTTCCACACGGTGTCCGTTTTGGGCCCACAAGAACTTTTTTAAAACGTAACGTCCATTTTGGATTGAACTCACCACTTCGTTGTGACATATGAGGGATTATGGCGATTTTTTGAAAGAATGATCACTTGCGTATTTAGAAAGCTTGGAGAGTCGGCGGACGAAGAATTGAGCATAACTTTTGCACACGGTGTCTGTTTTAGGCCCATAAGTACTTTTTGGAAATGTAGCGACTGTTTTGGATTGAACACACCACTTCGTCATGACGTACGAGGGATTTTGGTGATTTTTCGAAAGAATGAGCACTTGCATATTTAGAACGCTTGGAGAGTCGACGGACGAAGAATTGAGCATAACTTTTGCACATGGTGTCCGTTTTAGGCCCATAAGTGCTTTTTGGAAATGTAGCGACCGTTTTGGATTGAACACACAACTTTATCGTGACGTACGCGGGATTTTGGCCATTTTTCGAAAGAATGAGCACTTGCATATTTAGAACGCTTGGAGAGTCGACGGACGAATAATTGAGCGTAACTTTTGCACACAGTGTTCATTTTGGGCCCACAAGAACTTTTTGAAAATGTAGTGACCATTTTGGATTGAAGTCACCACGTCGTCGTGACGTATGAGGGATTTCGGCCATTTTTCGAAAGATTGAGCACTTGCTTTTTTGTAACGCTTGGATTGTCGGCGTACGAAGAATTAAGCGTAACTTTTGCACACAGTGTTCATTTTGGGCCCACAAGAACTTTTTGAAAATGTAGCGACCGTTTTGGATTGAACTAACCACTTCGTCGTGACGTACGAGGGATTTTGGCCCTTTTTCGAAAGAATGAGCCCTTGTATATTTAGAACGCTTGAAGAGTCGGCTGACAAAGAATTGAGCGTAACTTTTGCACACTGTGTCCGATTTGGGCCCATAAGAACTTTTTGGAAATGTAACGGCCATTATGGGTTGAACTAACCACTTCGCCGTGACGTACGAGGGATTTTGGTCATTTTT
>NW_019260894.1:0-1032 GCF_002742605.1 Olea europaea var. sylvestris | reverse complement strand
GGATAGAAAAAGTGGAGCCCCTAGCAGTTTTTCAAAAGAAAAAATTGAAAAGTTTACCAATAAAGGGTCTAGTGATAAGCCTCATTTGGTTAGGTGCCATGAGTGTCAAGGAATAGATCACTATAGGAATGAATGCCCTAGTTATAAGAAGAACCAAAGAAAAGGGAAAGGTAAGGCCTTAGTTGTCTCATTTACATATAATGAATCTGAGACTAGTGATAGGCAGGAATCTTCTCGTAGTGAGGATGAAAAAAACTATATGGCATTTGTATCGACTGTTAAGAGTGAATCTGACAAAGAAAGTGACAAGGTTGAGGAAGAACTTCCGAACGATAATTCTAGTAATGAGGATGAGGATGACATAGACATACAAGAAGCTTATCATCTTTTGTTTAAAGAGAGTCTTAAAATCAAAAAGGTCAATAAAGCCCTACTCAAAAAGGTTGATGAACTTGAAAGAGAAAAAGAAAAACTTGCTAGCAATCTTCAGGATTCACTTATGAGTGGTAGTGAGTTAAAGTGTGTCAATGAGAAGTTAGAGGGCAAGATTAAGACTTTGACTAGTGAATTGGAGAAATCTAATGCTCATCTTCAGACTTTCATAAGTGGGACTAAGAAATTGGACAATATTTTGGGAATGAATAAGCCTGCAGGAGATAGGAAAGGTCTAGGATACGTTGAGGGTAACACATGTTACTAGACCATCTAAGATTGTGTTTGTTTCTGCCTCTAAGAAAGCTAATGTTGTCAACAGTTCAAAAAAGGGTAAGAATGTTTCGAGAGAACAGAGTCATCAATCACGTAGGAACTTCAATCCCAGATACCCACAGACACGTACCTTTGAGCCTAGGTTCATTCCCACCTGTCATCACTGTGGAGCTCTAGGACACACTAGGCCTAGATGTTATAAGTTAGGCAATGAGTGTAGAAATCATAACCTTCCTAGTCAGGTTAGTCATTTGACTGAGATGCTTACTAAGCTTACTAGGAGTACTTTATCATCTAAGAATGTTTGGGTCAAAAAAGGTGATC
>NW_019260893.1:24579-25894 GCF_002742605.1 Olea europaea var. sylvestris | reverse complement strand
TGGGTCAAACCGACCCTTTTACCCACGAGCTCAGCTCGCGCTTGTAACGAGCCGAGCTTCTGCTCGACTCGTTGCTCACGGGGTGAGCTCTTGGCTCGTGGGTTGGGCCGGGCCGAGCTGAGCTTGGGCTCGCGAGCTCTCCAATTTTTTGTTTTTTTTTTAATGTTGAAAATATATAAAACAAAACTATGTTTTATTTTTTTAACAAAAATTAAATAAATTGAGCAAAAATATTTGATTAAGATTATTTTTTTCTTTTTCTTTTTAAAATAGATAAAACATAAAGTCATAAACCCTTTTCCTTTATCCGAGTTTGGAATCGACTACTTAAATTTTAAGTAGGCGGAGTTAAAAAATTATACACGAACAATTTGTAACGTGCACAGTTTTAAAAAAATAATTAAACAGTATTATAAAATAACAAATTGTGATTAAACTGACATAATTAAATATCACTTACTTGACGACATACAGTTTCGACATATTTATCTTGCATTCGAAAATGAGCATTTTGTCACTCCTTTATGCACATTAATGCTTCTAAAATAGCTTCTTTCAGTCAACTTCGACCTCGGACAAAAGCCTTTTACCTACACTAAAAGCAAACTCCGAAATTACAGTGCTAACCGGATATGTCTATAAATCTTTTGCAATTGCGAAAACTACTGGCCATCGTCGTTGTACCTCCGCCAAAATTCAATAACATCTTAGGAACTTTTTTAATTGTTTTATTAATAAGCATATTATGATTAAAGTAATTAACTAATTCAGCGGGCAAGGTATTTGCACTTTCGTCCGATGTTTGGGCCGATGGAGATGCAGCAGACAAAGTATTACTAGATGAAGATGAACCTATTGCATTTGAATCATACCTATACTTACTAAAGCCTTGAAATAAATTAAATATTTTAGCATCGTCTTCTTCAAGTTCAGCAGTAGGAGTAGGCGTTGAGGGTAATTGACTAATATTTGCACACATTCGTTCAGCATATAATTCATACATTTCACTAAAAGTTTGTTCTAAATTTCTATATGTGATAGGTGTACCAAAAGTTAAAGCTTTAAAAATTTGATCACTTATATATTTAGTTCTCAATAAATTATATTAGAGGTCCATTATGCATGCTAAAGGAAATAACATAGATAAGTCTTTCCAGTATTTTCTAAACTTCAATTCCCTAAAATATATAATTGCATTAAAATCATGGTCATTTTTGTATTTATGAAAGGTCCTAGCAATTATATGAAGATGTTCTAGCACCATACAGCTAGTAAGATAGTAAACCCCGGATAAAATATTTGTACTATCATAAAA
>NW_019260893.1:20969-21861 GCF_002742605.1 Olea europaea var. sylvestris | reverse complement strand
TTTTGAACATGTTCGAATAATTTTCAGGAAATGCTTTGTCTGATTAGAAGATCTTTTAGAGAAATATAACATAAAATAGCTTTTTCATGAAACTCTTCTTCAAGAAGACGAAGCAAAAATAGAAGCCTACCTAATACATTCTTATATAACCTAACGCATATTCCGCGTATTCTCCATATAGCATCAAACTAGGGCCCTCTACATAGTAGCCAAAGGGGGCAGAGGTGGGCTTGTTGTCTTCCTTTTGAGTTAGCGGCTCATATTTTATTGGAGGTTTTTGTTGGGACTTGATGCATTTAAGCTATACTATTGAAGGAACGAAGATTTCCTTGTTCAAACCACCATGTAGCTAGAATAAAATTATGAAACTAAAATTACTTTTCGACATACCTATATAATTACATATGGGACTGTGGGGCACATCTCGCACGTGGGGTGTTGAAGAATAGTTTGGAAGACTTGGTGCATGAATCATGATGCACTGATCACCTCTCCATGCAACCTCAACTTGGAGGTGCATCATGTGCTTTGCTCCCCCTCTCACGTGTCATTTGTCACATTTTTTGGAGCACTATCAATTATTTTATAATATGACTACCTACAACATGACAATTTCTTATTTGCAAAAATAGACTATAAATGCAATGTCTTGAAAATGTTGTGATGATGCGTATGACACAGAAAAATAATGGGAGTTGAGACATATTAAAGAAGCAGAAGAAGTTAAAACCTTCTAATTTCTTTTCTTTTCACATTTTGTTTTCCACTTTGAAATGTAACTATAAGGGAAAGGAAAATTAGAGTTATAAAAGAACTGTTTAGGCGACAAAATAGAGACTCCAATGATATAGGAGAAGACAGAGATCGAATTCTTTTTTTCCTCGAAATTTTT
>NW_019260893.1:8061-17610 GCF_002742605.1 Olea europaea var. sylvestris | reverse complement strand
ACTTCTAGTATAGGGTAAGCCGACTCGGGGAGTCAACTTTGTGTTCGTTTCATTGATTTCCATTATTATTTATTAACAAATTTTAAAAAAAAATTGAAAAAATTATTTAACATTTTGAATTTGATAAAAAAAAAAAAAATGTGTTTTTGTGTTACTTAATTGGATAACCTCGCAAGATAATGCTGAGTTCACATTTGAAGTTGTATTAATTTTTTATTCGTGTCCGAACGTAAATTTCTTATCGATAAAAAACCCTATTTTTAGATTACATAGCCATTGTTAATTGTTATTTAGGTTTTGGAAATTATTGTGTAACAGGATGGCAGAGTTGGTATAACTAAGTTGTATATAATCTTAATTCCCTATGATGAAATACAACAATCACTTAACCCTTGTGCAAGAATAGTTTGGAAAGATTGAATTGATTTAAATTGCGTTGTTTCCTTGTGTGAAATGTATTATCGGAGTAATTTGGCTAACAGGTGGATGCTAGGTATTGATCGTTTATGCTAGGAACCCAATTTCAACTACTCGTCTTAAAGGGGCATTGCATTATTCATGATAAAAGAGAAAATAGTTGTGACGTTGCAAAGCTATCCTCTTGACATCCCAATGTAGGGGCCAATTTAATATTCTGAAAGGAAACTTGAAGATTATAACACTAAAAAATTAGGGAAATCTTCATGGTCTAAGTAGTTTCCTTTATTGATTTGATTCAAACGATTTTGATAGTTAAAGTAAGAGTAATTGGATAGTAACATTTAGAAATAACACATTGGAAGAGAGAATAAACATAAAGTTTGGGAAGATAATAAAATTCGACCATTGAGGATCGGAAGGGACCAAATAGAAAATTTACCCTTTTATGTAATGTTGACTAGACCTAGGTGATGATTTGATTTGGTTATGCACATAGTGGTCGAGCATTGGATAAGTTAACAGTCGTATTGGTGGCAATATTTGGAAGGTCATTACAAATTGCTTAATTTTAAATGTTAAATCTTTGTGGTAAGCTATCGAGCGAAGCAAGTCTTTGTATTCCTTTTTCCTTACGTGTTAAAATGTTGAGTAGATAATTTTGCTTGAAATTAGCATAAGTGTAAGTTTGGAGGCGTGATAAGTATTTTTTACATGCTTAATAGTTTATTGTTTGACTAGATTTCTACTCATATGATTGTATATATTGTGTTTTTGGGTTAAACCCCGACTTGGAATTGAATCAAGCAAAAAGGAAGTAATTAGGAGTTAAAAGGACCAAAAGATAGAATTGAGTACCCTGACTTGGATACGAGGAAAGTTGGCTAGGCAATCAAAGAGAAAATCCAGATGAACAAGGGTATTTGAAAGTAATAAAATGTGAAGTGAGAGAACTAACAAAGAAAAGTCAAAAAAGCGAAATGAAGAACCTGTGTGGAGTGTTGAGAAAATTAGAACATAGTTTGGTACAAATATCTCCATAGCGAAAAAATAATATACCATTGAAAAGATAATTTAATTTGGAGCTAAACGCAAAAATAAATAAATAAGTGAAAAAATCACAAATCGAAATTGTGGATCAAAGATTGTGCACGTTTGAAGAAGAAGAAGGTGCCTTGCAGGGTCGTTCAAGAGATTCAAGATTAAGAATTGTATCAACTTTTATTCTAAATAATCCAAATTATGTGTTCACTTTTTATCCTATATTTTTGTAATCAAAATATGATAAATCAAACCATTTGTGGCTAGGATCTCTATGTGAAATAGTTCTGGTACAACTCAGTTTCTTTTTTAGTGAGAGTGGACTCTTGTCCTTCAGTGATCTTGCAAAAAGAGGTTGGGACTCCCTCCCCTGTTTTACCTTCAGCATGAGAATTAGTAATCATTTTTAGATAAATGATTTTAAAGAATTGTAACAGAGACAGAGGAAAGTATTTTTTTCTGGAAAAAGAAAGAACCCTTTACCTGACACGTCCATTAGATATTTATAGGCGTCTGACATCACGTAACTGCTAGGCAGATGCCATCCTCGTGTCCCCATCAATCTAGCATCACGTAATCGACGGGCAGTTGTTGTCCACGTGTCCTCATGAGACCTGCCCTCTCCTAGACCCTTTTTTCCATTTATTCAGTTACCTGGATAGTGGGTTTAATGATAACTGTTCGGATGATTGTTAATTGACTCCAATGTTGTTCGGGTACACGGCGGTCGCTCCGCGCATGGCGGTAGTCAGACTAGCATAGCAACTAGCACTCTAATATGACGAGCGTCACCTAACATGCCAAAATTGTCTGTACCTTATGAGCAAGCGAAGGTAACGTCGGTCGAGTTGACACTACGGTAGTCACCATATCATGATAGGCGCTACCCAACATAACAGGGGTCACCCGACATAATGGGAGTCATCCTCTCTCTACCAGTCGTCCCAATTAATTATTTGAATCACATGGTATCACTATGAAATCCTATTAACTTTTTTATTAATTAGTTGCTTGTTTTAGTTTAAATTATTGTTTTTCTTATTGATTATTTCTTATTCTCCTACTCCATCTTGAAGATTAACCACAAATAGAGCGTGTTGTAATTTATACATTTTTCTGGAGATTCAATATATATGCACATGGTAATGAACAATATATGATCATATAATATACAAAGATATCGCATTTTTCTATGGAATCGTATATGTTATTTTCTTTGTGAATTAATACATGCTGATAAGGTCAAAATTTAATTAGAGATAATTGGATTCATGTGTAAGTATTGATTGACGTCAATAGAGACTATTGATTTAATTGCACCATAAGCAAGAATTGATTAAAAACACATAATTGGTTATAAGTAGATAATCAATCCTCATGGATTCGACATTTTACTTGACATTTATTAAACGAAAACTATTTGATAGTTCGGAATTTATATCCTCATTTCAATTAAGTAATTCATGCTAATTTTATCAATTGTAGAATAGACTGTAACTCGAAAATCGTAGACATATAAACAAAGGATTAAGCATAGGTTAAAAGTCACTTTTCTAAAATTCAAGTTAATATTTAATCTCTTTTTGTTTTTTTAAAGATAAAGAAAATTTTGTCATCGTAAAATAAGTAAGTTATGTTTGAGTAAACTTACAAGTAATTCATTATTTTCGATCAAAATCAAATATTAATTTTAGTTACACATTCATAATTATTACTCATTTCTTATCTAAATATTTAATGAGACCCACTATTTTTTGCATAATAAGTTTCTTATAAGTAACTTATAAGGAAACTCAAACACGTGGTAATTAAACATAAATTTTGCCTCCTACGTACAAATAAAAATTAGGAAAGTTTGCATAAATGGTCCCAAAGTTTTGCCTATCTTGCAATTTTTGGTCCAAATCATCAAATCTAGGTGCAAACAATCCCAAACCTATGTTTTTTTTGTACAATTGGTCCTTTTGGATAGATTCCATCCAAAATGACTTAATTTCTCTCTTATTCGGTTTTTATTGAAGGGGTATATTTGTCGATCAAAATAAAATTTAAAATGTAAAGAAAAGAATTTGAAATGTAATCATCAGCTTCTTCCATCCACCCACCATAGATTCATAGTTCCACCACCACCACCTACCAACTGACCACTACAACCGCCACCCTAATGCCATGTTACCACCACAATCTCAACCCAAACAATCTAACTCAACAGCCTCTCCTAAACAATCACTATCGCTATCTAAGCAACCAAGCTTACTCGCCTCTCCCAAACTACCGCTACATTGCAACTCATCTCCACCACATGCCACATTCTTCCCTATTCCTTCCATCGCATCCTCACAAGAAAATATCCCAATTTTGTTTTCTATCTTAACAAAAACCCTAAATCCTAACATATTCAGGTCTCTTCGCCTAACAAACAACACAAGATTACGATACCAAAAATCCAATTTTTGGTACATTTGTAAGCCTTTGCAGTTGCTTTGGATGAGCTTTAGTGAAAAGTTGATAAAATTCACGAGTCTTATGAATGTGTGTTTAAAAGTAAAGCTAGATCATTAGAGAATTTTAATCAATTTTTTATAAGACAAGAACTAAATGAAAAATTCAAGATCTTGAGATCTAAAAAATGTTGGGGAAGCTTTCTTATCGAGCTTGCTATTACTTGTCATGGGATTTTGATACATCAAATTTGCCTTTCATGCATTAAAATAAATTTTGTTCTCAAATTCATTTTCAATCACATTCTTACAATAAAATATTTAGCACGTAAATTTAAATTTTATTTTATTTTTTAATTATACATTCTCCAAAAAAAAATCATTATTTCAAAGCTTACTTTTCAAAAAATAAAAAAAATGGTTGTTAGAGACTCAAACGGGGTTCAAAACTGTAGTTTTATTTTATAAGTTTAACATTTCATTTTTGAAATAAGTGATTAAAAAATTATAAGACTCATGAAATATGTGAATAATATTAATTATTTAACTTTAACTTGAATTAAAATTCATACAAACTCACAAATACCACCAGAAATAGACTTACAGTGCCTCTCTAATTATTTTCGATCAAAATCAAATATTAATTTTAGTTACACATTCATAATTATTACTCATTTCTTATCTAAATATTTAATGAGACACACTATTTTTTGCATAATAAGTTTCTTATAAGTAACTTACAGTGCCTCTCTATTCCTATTTCCTATTTCGATTTTGATAAGAGGGATAATTTCAATTTCAAGAAGCACACAGAGGGAAGAAATAAATAACAATAACCTCCCCAAAAAACCCCCCAAAAAAAGAAACTTCCAGATCCGAGAAACATTTCAAAATTCAAACACCAGTCCAGAACCATTCAAGAATCTCTCTGATCTTTTCAATCCTCTTCCTGATTAATGGCCCTTTGATTTCTTCTTCCACATTCTGTTCTGGGTAAGTCTTATTTAAGTGTTGAAAAGCATTTTAGTTCATTGTTTCATACTTTTATGAAGATATTTACGCAAGGATGTGTGCAGTTATTTGGAGATAGTAATGGGTTGTTGTGAAATGGAAATGGGTTTTCTGATTTATGTTTCAAGAATTGAATCTTGGATGGGTAAATACCGGATCTTTGGGGTGACTTTGAAGATCTAGTGACTATATTCTGCTATTCTGTTTTGTTTTTTTTGTTTTTTTGTTATTTGTTTTTCTTATTTGCTATCTCTTCTAGATTTTATTAGTGTCTGGGTTATTTTAGATTACTGGTTAAAACATTTGGTAAGGTTATTAGTATTAGATTTCTTTTTCATTTTATGATTTTATGGAAAAGGGGTTTGTTTGGTTTGCCAGAAAAGTGGGGATAAATGAATCTATGCTTTTTAATTCTTCTTGATGCTAATGAAGACTTAATTTTTTTATTTTTTTATTTTTAAGAATTGACTGAATGCTATCTTGTTGATGAGGTTTAAGTCCTATGATGTAGTAATATAATATGCTGCAGCCAGTGAGGGTTCCATTGATGCTCTTAATTGAACTAATTAATTTTCAGTACCTGTTGAAATCAGCATGATTTTTACTAAAGAACATGTCTTTTACACGTGATACTACTTTTAAGAAACTAAGGAACGTTTAATATTTCTCTACTATATAATAAAGGAATCAATCAAGGTACATTGTACTATTTACCAAAGCTTGTGGCACTTGTGTGATGTTTTTTTTAGGTGCTAGAGTGAGATGGATGCCAATAAGACCATATCTGATTCTGGAAATGGGGTGAGGATCGGTGTTCACCAGCAATTCCCTGCCTCCGGAGAAGAACTAACTTCTGAAAAAGTGAGTGGAATTCTCAATGGTGGTTTTGAAGTTGGTGGGTCGAGTGAGAGTCTTGAAAATCTTGTGAATCCAAATGACAATGAGACCCTTAGTTCTTCTGTACAAGATATCACGGATGAAACTACATTGCCACCAGATGGCAATGATGTAACAATTTCGAAGGTAGGAGATTTTGAATCTTTTGCTTGGTGATATATTTTCTACTAATTGGTTCCGAACAACTGTATGTACTAATTATTTACTTCTAGGAACATGCTTCCAAAAAAATTGGAGAGTCTAAGAATTTCAAACCACTGAAGAGCATGAACAAGGCTAAGAGTGGGAAGTTAAGTCCTAGACATTCTGCATTGACAGGGACGAACAAGAATAAGGATGGAAAAGACTTGTCAAAATCTTCTGTCGCTTCAAATGGAATCCGTGATTCAGAATCACAGTCGAAACAGGCTTCTCTTAGAATAGAACACAGATCAAATGAGATGCAAGCTGCTGACCAAAGCAAAAAATCAGCACCTGCTAAAAATAATGCTCATCATTCTAAAGTAAAAAGTTCATGTTTCCATCTTCCATATATATTTTAGTTGTTTATTACCGTTTGTTATAATCTTTATTTGTACTGGCTATTATAATTATTTGCTATATTCTTGCAGCAGACTGGACATTCTGATGCAAAAGTGTCTTCCATGAGTGGCACACAGCTTGGAGGAACTCAGTATGTTATATTTCATCAATAGTCAACTTTTCTTTGATTCTGATAGAGCTCTATGATATTTTGATCTAGCTTCTGTTCCCATGTCTGTGTGATAGAGTGCAGGAATGTCTCTTGTGGAAACCTTCCAATGACATTTCTGAAGCCGCATTCTCTAATTCATTTAATATTTTTTTTTCTTTCTTTCTTTCTTTCTTTTTTTTTTTTTTTTTTTGTGTATCACAAAAACTATTTACTTCAGAGGTCTTAATAGTAATTTCCTGGCTGCAGGGACAAGCCAAAACTGAAGCCACTCAAAAAAGGCTCCACAGATAAAGCTGAAGAAACTTCAGAGTGTTCGTTGTATCCTTTTTGATTATATAATTTTACATATTATCTCCTTTTATATGAATGAGATCAATACACACACACACACACACATTGCTACTTTTATGATGCAAAATTGTTTATTGTTTATCCTTAAGTACTTGATAGAAGTCCTACTGCTGGTGATGCCAAGCCTCGCAGATTGGGTACTCTTCCAAGCTACAGTTTCAGTTTTAGATGTAATGAAAGGGCCGAAAAGAGAAAAGAGGTTAGTCTTTAACATCAGAAGTACTGTCTATTCTGTCTTTCCTCCATGATTTGGTCCTAAGACTTTCCTTTATTTTTTTGAGTAGTTCTATTCAAAACTTGAGGAAAAAAGCCATGCAAAGGAAGAGGAGGAGAATAGCATGCAAGCCAAGACTAAGGTAAGATTTTGGCACTGATTTTGGATTTAAAATGTGATTGTGCAAATGAGTTTCTTGATCTTTTCTTATTTTGCTTATAAATAGGAAACACGGGATGCTGAGATTAAAATGTTAAGGAAAAGTCTGAAATTCAAAGCGACACCAATGCCTAGCTTCTATCAGGAACCTCCACCGCCAAAGGTGGAACTAAAGAAGGTACAATATTGTTTGACACACAAATTTTAAAAGCTCAATCAACGCTGTATGAAAATATAATTACTAAACTTGAATATGTTGTACGGTAAATTCTAAACATACTTTTAACCTCCCCCCCACCTGCTCTCTCTCCTGTGATCTCTTGACTTTTGAACTTGTTTGATTACTGAGAAGATGATGTTGATGTTTGGTGTCGCTGCGGGAACTTGGTACAATTGTATTTGGATATGAATAAAGGATGCAAAGCAAAAAATAAAATTTCCGACCTGTTATTGAAAACTAGCAAAAAACCTCGTGCTGTTTCAAAATAGGCTAAATAAAGTGTCCCCAGTATTTAGAGACCCTGTCATTACTATGTCCTTGATAGCCATGCACTGGGAATGAGACTTAAGCTAAATCTTGGTCTTCTTCACCCAAAATATCATATAGAGAGACCCCTGTCATCTAAACCCAGATCTAATAGTCTTCTGAATTGTCTGGTTTTGAGTCCAAATTTGAGCAGAATTATTTTTCTCCTAACATTGAGGTTGGAATAGCTTTACGTGGTATGTGCAAGGAATGATGTTTTGTGAAATTGGTGTGGGGTTTTATTAGTCTTGGCCAAGGCATTCTTGATTCTGATGTTGGTAAAGGTCATTTTGTGATGGTTTAATATGATGGTGGTATAACTTGTGGCTGTGGTCATGGGTGATTGTTCATAATGGAACTTGCGGTACTATGATGGTGGCATTTGAAGGCTGTTAGTTTGATATTTTGTGCGCAAAGACAGTGATTTGGAGTTATGCATGCTTAGTACACAATATTGACCAAGGATAGACACTATAACGAAAAATGATTTTAGCTTCCTGTTTAATATTTTTCAATGCTCTGTAGTCCACCCTGGCTGACATACAGTACCATAATGGCATTAGTATGCACTAACAACTTGGCCAGTGAGGAAGGATTGTCATGGTAGTTAAGCTAATAATTTTATGTACATTCTTGTTAAACGATGTGTTGCTATCTGAATGAGAATGTTTGGAAAGTGTCATATGTAAATGTATAGAATCGAAATTGTAAATTGAAACTAGAATAAGGTATTTTAATTTTTTCTCCCTCCCTCTCTCTTCATAATATGAAATTACCTGTGAAGTTGGTTTCAATCAGTAGTAACAATTTATTATTTTTTGGTTTAACTGCATTATATTGAGATCCTACTTTGATGTAGATACCTACAACAAGACCAAAATCTCCGAAGCTTGGTCGGAAAAAGAGTTCACCAACTGCCAATTCTGAAGAAAATGGCGGTTCCAATGCTATTCCAGGTAGGCTAAGCTTGGATGAGAAAGCATCACAAAGTAACCCTACCAAAGGACCTCTTGCCCATGTCAAGAATTCTTCACGGAAATCTCTTCCTCAGTTGCCGTCTGAGAAAACTACCTCTTCCAATGAAAGGAGAAGAGCTTTATCTCATGCTACAACTGTATTTAAGGAGACAAGTGAATCTAAGTCTCAGCCGAGCAACTTACCCCAGGAAATGAGTGGAGCTGAGTCCGTTACACAAAATCATGAGATGGAAAAAGCGGTCGAACCGAGCAAGAAAGAGCCTGCCAAAGATGACGAGTCTGTCATTGAAGCTCAAGCACAGACGAACCCAGTGGTACAGGAACCCATTTTAGTCTGATACAAAATCAACAGCATGGAACCAAAATGTAAATCTATTAAGCTGCCTTTCATTCTAGATCTGAATAAGATTCGATTCATCCAACAACTGGGGCATGTGGACACTGTGTATTAAAGGTTGATACGTCGTAGTATGCAAAATCGCCGACAAGGTTTGATTATCTGATGTGCTTTTCAAGATTGTTCTTTAGAACTTGCAAGACGATTACTGCAGTATATGATTACTCTTGGTCATTTTATTGTCCTAAATTATGATTATGTATGTTTATGTCATCTGAAGTTGAAAAGTCGAAATTTTGGAGGAATCCTGCTATCAAATGGTTCGAGATAAGTGTTGGACTGTTTTGCGTTTTAGTTTGGCAACTACTTTGGGCTTGTATTGCTTTTGATATTCAGACTAAACAAGTGTATCTTTTGTTAGATAAGGTGTAATATTTATTTGCATGACCCTCATATTTTTTTTTTTTTTTTTTTTTTCCTCTTT
>NW_019260893.1:2930-7974 GCF_002742605.1 Olea europaea var. sylvestris | reverse complement strand
AGTTTTTTTTTTTTTTTTTAACTTCGCACTGTACGGAGAATTTGCCAACTCTCCGCCCTGTGCGAAGTTTTTTTTTTTTTTTTTTTTTTTTTCCCTCTGTCTGTGTTCGTCTCAACTTGGGTTCGGACATTTTCAGGACAAGTGAATATATGTCTGGTAATCGACTCTTATTAATCTTGATTGCAGCCTTGTTGATCTAGTCATTGATATCAATTGATGTTAATTGCTTGTTTTGTCTGAGGGTGCAACTTAAAGAAAAATCAGCTGGTTAATATCCGTCTTGAGTGAGTCTTCTGACAAAACCCAGCAATGGCAAGTTTGAAAATTGTAATCTCAGCTACCAATTTTAATTGCGATGGATTAGGGGTTGCAGTTTCTCAGTGATTATATGTTTGGAACAAAAATTGTTGGATAATGAGGACGAGAGGCATATTGTTTACAAATGCAACTGCAGTTGTCCCATTGCCTTATATCAGGGATTGAAATCTAAACATTGATTTGAATTTGCAGGTAAAAATGTTTTCGTTTGGAAGATCATCTCAACAAATTAAACACGTGATCAATGTACTATGTAAGGATGTTAGAATCGAAATTTCAGATGGAACAGCAGGTGCAATGGTAGACGGTCCAAAGAAGTGTCTTGAGTCCAGGTCTCTTTGCTACTCTTGTAGAGCTTTTAGTGTTTTAGATATGTTTCAAGTTTGAACAAGTTAAGGTTTGAAGTTTGAGTAAAATGTCTATTTCAATCAATGTTTTGAAAATTGAACCGAACCGACTGGTTCAACCGGGAAAACTCGGACTGGTCTCAAATTTGATCCAGTCCTAATATATTAATTGGAAATGAAGAAACCGGTAAATAACCCGTTGAACCGGTCATTTTAACCATAACTGGAAAATCGGTCACGGTTTTGGCAAGGCCAATTTTACCTTCCTTGCAATTCAAGTGTTGTTTTTAACAGAGAAGAGTAGTATAAAATTTTCCTCAACTTCCGATATGGGATAAGTTGTGTAACTTTTTGCAACTTATACATTTAATAATTGTTCACTTCCTTCTTTCTATTATACGAATTTTGACCCTCAAAACACAAATAATTTCAATTTATTTAAACACATTAATTGTTAGTTTTTGATGTTTTAAAATAAATTGCAGGATAATAAATCTAATTGATAAATATTGATTTATATTTACTTTGAATTAGTAATACTAAAATTTAAAAAAATTGTTGTTATAATATTTTATAGTTTGTTGGAGTATTTATTTATTTAATTTTGATATTCGGTTCAACCCCAGTTTGATCGTTTGACCCTTTTCCTTTTTCAAGTCGAAGTCCAGATCGATTTTTATAACATTGATTTCAATAGTATGCACGTTCAATGCTTCAATTTATTTATTGTTCTTGTTGTAAATTTGTGCTTGTACTTTACCATGAAGAGCAGATGCAGACCCGGGCTTTTTAAACAGTCTCACAAGACTGGACTACGAAAAAATATCAAACAAGACAGTAACGCAATAATATTAAAAATGTAACAAATTATGTTTAACTATGCATACATAGATATGGTCGTCTAAGGTTAAGATTTTGTGTAAAATTTCAATATTTTCTTACTATTTTAGACATCCTTTCACACACTTTTATCTATTCATCTTATAACTAATTTATAAGCCCCACAAAAACATGCTCATAAATTTTCTTTGATTCAACTAGAGCATAAAAACTTAGCTTTTAAATGATAGTCATCTTTATTATCAGTGGGTTCAAGCTTTGCCGTCTAACTAAAATATTTCTTTTGCCAATTTTTTTATTTTTTTATGAAAGACTTGCACGTGAATGTGTCGAAGATATAAATATTAGAGCAATCTTCTGATTGCCCAAACCAATAATTAAAGTTGAACCCTTCTACACGTACAGAAGGATTTTTGCCAGAATACATACAGAAAACTCACAGTTCTAGAGTCCACACACATTTTTGGCATTTTTTATATAACATGGGGCCCACACACTTGTCTCTATTCTGTACACAGTCTGTGAAAAATTATCAGTACACCAAGATTTTTTCAATAAAGTTTTGCACAAGATGGTTGTTCAACATAGAAATGGAAGAATTTAAAGTGAAGCAAGACCAAGATTACTCTTTAATTAACAAAGAACAAGAGACCGAATTTCAAATCCTTTTTCTTCCTTAATTCAAAACATCGAAGGATAAGAGAACATGCAAGAGTGCCCCGAAAGAGGAGCATTTTATGATTGAAAAGTACAATGGACAATGTTTAAGCTTCTTTTCCTTTACGCTCGATATTGTCCAATTCAACTTACTGAACATGTATGCCACCAACATGTAAAGTCTTCAAGGCTGAAAAAGCTTATTTCCGCACTTACATTTCCATGCAAGAAGGTAATAGTTATCATCATGGTTGGCGTCATGATTATGTGATGTGTCAAAACCTTTTCTGTGATGGGGAGTCACAACTAATGTAGCCATACAAGGGTTACAATTCAAGCACCTGTTCAAACATCTTGGAGGCCTTGAACCTATCATCATCTTTCTTGCTTCAAACTCATGACTCCCTTGCTTGAAAACCTCTACATCAACTGTCAACACTGCAAATCATATAACATACAAGTCACAATCTCTTTAAACACGAAAATAAGGCATTTTGTAATGTCGTAAAAATTAGTAGTTGTTGTGTCGCGGGCTGATGGGGCGTCACCTGTGCGTTCTACTGGCTCGTGTATGAATACTAGGTGTACATAGGCATGTAGAAATTATCTAAGATAGTCTAATCGATAATTGCACGATAGTTCAATTATCGTTGCATATGACAAGATGATGATAAATGAAACTTTAATTGGGGTAAAATGGAAGTGAAAATTGAAGTCCAACAATATAGAGAAGAAAAAAAGGTCAAAAAGAAATTATTAGGTAAAATGGTTGTAAATCTTCTTACCTGTTATAGAAAGCAGACATATGATGCAAAAGACAATCAGTCCAACGTTCAATGCACGTTTCAGCATCCTAAAGTAGTTAGTTGATGAATCCATAATCATCAAAATTTTAATGGGAATTCCTTTCTTCTCTTGCAGAATAGAATGTTCAAGTATAAAGAGAG
Source organism: Olea europaea var. sylvestris (assembly GCF_002742605.1). Classification (NCBI taxonomy): domain Eukaryota; kingdom Viridiplantae; phylum Streptophyta; class Magnoliopsida; order Lamiales; family Oleaceae; genus Olea; species Olea europaea. Next base: position 4,865 of record NW_019260893.1, on the reverse strand, counting down.
AGGAAACAGTAGTATATAAGCTATGTATGAACACTAGAAACTTGGATCTTGTCTTTTGTTTTGTAGAGGAGAATTGCATATACAGAAAAAGGTATCAAGTATTCAGGAATCAGAATCGAGTTTAAAGTGGAAAAAAGGCTGATGAGTTTTCTGATACAACTGAATTATCTCTTTGGGAATTTTACCTTTCTGCTGTTCAAGTTAAAATTATGCACATGCAAGAGAACTGCAGTAAAGACACTAGGGCGTTGCCTTTAAAATATGTGTCATAACTCATAACAGTCCTTGTATCAGGTTTATTTGCAGGAATGATTTATGTAAATTTTGACCACACCCGATCTGGATTAAGAGTTAACCTTCAAACCAAGACAAGTGGATGCACAAGACGAATCCCGACTCCCGAGTTGCAGTGGGAATAAAGTGGTGCACTTCGAGTTGGATTGCAATGGAAAAAATATTTGTGGTCAACTCTCAATGCGAAGAGTTAGGGCCCCCGCGTTGTATAATAATCCTTTATGATTTGAGGAAGATGAAGAGACCAATAGATATTTCATTAAAGCGTGAACGAAGTCTTACATCGACTAAATAAAGGGTTGATAAAGAGTATAGAAAAGGCCCGGGCTACTCCTATATGTTACCCTTCTGAGATATAGGAAAACGCGATCCAGCTCTATCATTCTGTCTTTAAAATGTCAAAAGTTACCTTTCTACATATGGTAAAATTCTTGGGCAAAAGGAAATTATTTTGTTTGAATGCAATTTCATTTTACTGAAGGACTTTATGGAAAAAAAAATGCAAGTTGATGGATTATTACCCTGATTTTTCAGCAAACATGATAAAATGATTATAAGTATTAAAAAAAATAAAAAAAAGTTGCTTATCAGCTTCCTCATTCTACCTCGATAAGAACTAGCAAGTTGATGAGAAACTTTTGCTAAAAAATTATGAACGATGCAATTTATAGGGAAAACTATCGATAGTCGTCTTACGTGGCATACATATATCACTTTTTGTTACATCAAATAACAAAATGACACGTGTATATCACGTAGGATGACTGCCGATAATCCTCATAAATAACATTACTCTTAATTTATTGACAGATATTTTCATCAGTACTCCCTCCATGAAATTGTAATCAAAATATACTCAAGTCAGTACTCAAAATAATCATATGAAGTACATAGCTACAGTTTTAAGCCTCAATTCATATCTCCATAATCTATTCGTAGCAGAGGAACAGTCCTTTTCAGACAAGCTATGTACTATGAAAAGTTTTTAGGACGATTTTGTCCATATTCGTGTGCAATTAATCTTTTGAGTAAATATATTATGGGTTTAGAATCCGGTGAAGTTACCTATCAAGACAACTTTGATGTACAATTTCATAATTACAGACTGGAATTTGATTGAAAAAACAATTTTATTTGGGGTTGGGTGAAAACTATTGATAACTACCGTCAGTGTTAAATATCTTTCCGAAGTTGGTAATGACTCCAAATCAAAGTATGGAAAATGAATTATTAGGTGAAGTTGATGCTCACCAAAATCCAAAACCGATTATAAGCGTTGTAGCAATTGGAGTTTGCATGTCTAAAATAGAGGTGTCAAAATATGTCACGTATGTGCCTGGTTGAGCAACCAAGCAGACTTTTTATAATACATATATATTTAAAAAAAAAAAAAGAACGAAAAACAATTTCATCTGGTTACGTCATCCGAGCCCTCTTCAATTTTAATCTAGATAGAAAAGCCTTCACAAAGGATATATCTGTTTCCAACCTACTCAAGTACAATCCATTACAAACTCTCATAAATCTTAGCATACTATTTCTTGAAATCTTACTTCTATTTCAAGATTGTGTTTCAGTGTATTCTCCCAATACTACCTACTAATTGAGGAGGTTCTCGTGCATAAGCAAATGTGTCTGTGG
>NW_019260893.1:0-2906 GCF_002742605.1 Olea europaea var. sylvestris | reverse complement strand
GGGGGGGGGGGGGGGGGGGGGGGGGGGGGGGGAGGCCAAATAGTATATACAAATGCATGGATTTTTGTGAATCAAGATCATTGGGAATGGGAAACATACGTATGATAATGCAAAATATAACTTTTATATACACGTATCTCTTGAACTATGATGCTCGAACTCGGGTACGGATACGTATTTAAGTTTCGAATCTTTTATTTTTTGAAACGTAGGATACAATTAAAAAAAGTCCAAATTTCGGACACAAGTATAGAGGTACATCTTTGAAATTTCAAAAAAATATTTTCCAAAAAATTCATATGTAGAAAGTTAAATAATATTTAGTTGCAAATTGTTAAAAGATAAACATGTCACTTAAAAATCATCTAGAAATTTATAATCAAAGTAAAAAACACTAGAAAAAAAATAAATAAATAAATTGACATAACAAAGTACAAAATTAGTTATCTTATTTGTTTTAGAAAAAAAAATTAATTTAGAACAAAAATAAACTGTTTTACAATTTATTAAAAAATCTTTTTTTTTAACTTTTCGTATAAACATTTTAAAAAAACGAAGAAACTAAAATTTATCAAAAATATTATTTACCATGCCTTTTTTTTTTTTTTTTTTTTTTTTTTTTTTTTTTTTCCCTGCTTTTTTTTTTTTTTTTTTTTTTTTACTTAAAATGATCTTATCTAAATCAAAAGAACTAAAAAGCATATTTAAGAAATAATGCAACTAATAAGACTGTAAAATTCAAAAAAAGGAGATAAATAAACCCAACTAATAAAAATTTTAGGCTGTAAATAAAGTTTCATCCATAGTGGATAAAAAAAAATCCCAAAAAGGTCCAAAAGTTAAAAGAAAAAACAGACCCGTCCAACTACAACACCCCATTTCTTCTTCCCTAATCGTGACTCTCTGCAACAATGGCAGCAGCAATAGAAAGTCCAACAGCTTCCACATCTAGCCGTGTCCGATTGAAGCCTGCCGTGTCCAACCCATATTTCATACTCGTACCCGTGTCATGTCGTGTCGACACGGATACGTCGGCCAAAAAGAAGGGTCTGAGCATCACAGCTCTTGGATACACCAACAACTAAAAGTATCTTGTAAACCACACAATCTTTAACAGAGATGTTTCATTGCTTTTATTTTGGGGTTGGGGGAGACAACACATGTGACAAGTTATACTGGATTCTTGGTAAAAAAAGGTGTTGGAAGAATTAGCTTCCTCCAACTCATCTACAAAACTATAATGAGATGTTAATATCTTATCCGTAATCTCGTTTAATGTAGCTCAATCCAGCATAACAAACATCCCAGAAGGCAACGGCATTGTAATTTTAAAGCCACAAGATCTTGCACGCCATAAATGTTAGCATTTCCAGACTACAACAACATTTAAACTTCTTTTTTATCACATAATCGTGTATCACTGTGCAATCAAGCAAGCCAAACATCCAAGAGAAGGTGCCATAAAAGTTAATAAGAGTGATAACATTTGGTGAGCATTACTTAACAATACTGACTAGAATTATTTATTTATTTTTAATTCCATGATCTTGTCCTAATACTATGCGACCAACCACGACAAACATTCCAAAAAGTATAACATTGAAATTCTAAAGCTATTCGCATGTCATAAACGTTCGCATGACAAAATTTGGTATGCAATAATAGACAATTAAGACTAAGACCAGATTTGAACGTGTTTTTATTTCATAATCTTGTCCAGTACTTTACAATCAAGCACAGCAAAATTCCCATAAAAGTACAAAATCGAAATTCTAAAGCTACAAGATTTCCCATGCCATAAGTATTAGCATGATAACATTTGGTATACGGTACTAGATGCTACAAAGTAAGAGTTACCAGACGTGAACATGTTTTTATTTTATTCCATAATCTTGTTCGGTACAGTACAATCAAGCATGTCAAATTCCTATAGAAGTAAAATATTAAAATCCTAAATATATAAAATCTTACAGGAAATAAATTTAGCATGACAACGTTTTGAAACTTCTGCAAGATTTTAACTATATTTTTATTCCATAATCTTGTAGAGTACTGGACAGTGATGCACGCCAAACACCCCATAAAATTTATCATGACAACATTGAAATTCTAAAGCTATAAGATCTCTGTAGCTGCTGCATTAGATTTAGCTATTTCCACTTAGTCTATCTAAATATATGTATTACCATAAGCTGTGAGCATGGCAGCAAAATTGGAATCCCAACGTCACAGAGAGCACATAATGCTTCAATTTTCAACATTTCAAGAACATAGAATAAAGCATAAGAAATTACAAATCCAAGACTCACCTCAGCCCACACGAGAAACTTGCTCAAAGCAAAATTCAGTTTCGCTCCGCAACTACTAAGCCTTCCACGCCTGAAAGCTCATATGAACAATAAAATCTACATGTGAAGCTAAAGATATCCTCATGCTTGACTCCCTCCCTCATATCCTTATGCTGGCTGCTTTGTATACCATCTCTCTCTCAACTGTGTGTACGAGAGAGAGTAGAGGCACGTAGTACTCTGGTTCAACAGCAGCCACTTTCAGACCTAACCAACCCCCAGTAAGTAGAGGAATTACAACAAGAACTCGTGAATCATACCAAGATCGTCTAGTGAATCCTCCAATGCAAATATCATTCCATTTTCTTTTGAATATGTATGCATCCATCCAAAATCTAATAAATCAATAATCAACAACTGGCAATATGTTGGCAAAATTTGTTCCGTAGAAGAATCTAAACAAATCCATAATCAATAGCATGCAAGATGTTAAAAAATAAAGTTCCATAGAAGAAGATTTTATTCATAGACACTAAATCATACGGTTACATAAAAGTATTACATCACAAAGAGGTTGCACAGGATGATTCGTGACTGGGAACCTGCAAAACTAGGGCT
>NW_019260892.1:0-1032 GCF_002742605.1 Olea europaea var. sylvestris | reverse complement strand
TACCGAGAGAGATGTGGGCAACTCCTCCTAAGGGTAAATGTATCAATTTTTGGGAGAACCACTTTCTTAGCAAGTACATCAACCGACAAAGACTTTGAAGCGAGATCAAAAGTTAGAGGTAAGCTAGGACTCTGCAGTAGCAGTGCCATGAGTATGAACCGCATGCTAAGGAACAGATACTTAAGTGGTAGGAGGGAGCTAGGAGTCTTCCCTTGAGTCTTCCATTCATGTTTTCATGGGTGGCTACCTATGAGGTATGGCTTGAATGCGGTTCTCTACTATTACTTTGGAAAAATGAACATACCCTAGAGATTTCTAGACAAACTAGCGAGGAGTTGACTCCCAGGAAGAGAACAAAGAGCAACAGACCTCGCTTCGATCCCTACTGCTTGAAGTTCAATCCCATCAACAACAGGAAGTTTCACCTCCCTGCGGGTATAGGATTAGGAATAGAACGTACACCCGTAAACAAGACTTCCATAGGTAGCTACCCGCTTGACTTTCTTTATAGAGAAAGCTCGCCGTAGATCTATTCCTCTTCCTCTGCCTCAACAGGATCTGTGGTTCCTCCACTTCTTTTAGTCCTTGAGTGGAATCTTGGTAAAAAATATTCATAGCCTGGTTACACCTCTGATTCATCTTCTTCAGAGTTAGCATGAATCCTTATCTAAAATTCCCAAAACCTAATTCTAAGGCAGGTCTTTTGGCTACCAATTGTTGTTTCAATTTCCTCTGGTCTCATACCAAATGAGCTCTCTTGAACAAGGTTTTTCTTTATCAGGTATTCCACTTCCTATGCTATGCTTTAGTCCTTTTAGCCCTTTACAAAGTTATCCTCCTAGGCTAGGCTTGGATCATCCACAATAAAAGAAAAGAGGAAATCCCTACCTAAGCCTGAAACTACATGTAAGAACGATTGCCCTAGTCTGAGATTTTCCTCACCTCCCTTATAGAAGAGTAAGCTTTTGTCTATCTTCCTTCTTTTAAGAAGAAAATAGAGTAAGGTCTTTACCGATCTATTCTATGAAAATT
>NW_019260891.1:0-1032 GCF_002742605.1 Olea europaea var. sylvestris | reverse complement strand
AAAATTACGAAATTGCCCCGGCGCGATTTTTTTTCTGATCAACCTGTCAAATTTGAGCCCATTCCGACACAGTCGAGAAAAATGATGAAATTGCCCCCGGCGCGATTTTCATTTCAGATCAAACTGCCAAATTTCAGCCAATTGCGACACAGTCGAGAAAAATGACGATATTGCCCCCGGCGCGGTTTTTGTTTCCGTTCAACAAGTCAAATTTCAGCCAGTTCCGACACTGTCGCGGAAAATGACGAAATTACACCCGGCGCGATTTTTGTTCCCGATCAACCAGTCGAATTTTAGCTCATTCCGACAGAGTCGCGAAAAATGACGAAATCGCCACCAGCGCGATTTTTGTTTCCGATCAACCTGTCAAATTTTAGTCCATTCCTACACAGTCGGGAAAAATGACGAAATTGCCCCCGGCTCGGTTTTTTGTTTCCTATCAACAAGTCAAATTTTAGCCCATTCCGACACAGTCGTGAAAAATGATGAAATTGCCCCCGACCCTATTTTTGTTCCTGATAAACCTGTCAAATTTGATTGGTTGATCGGAAACCAAAATCGCTCCGGGGACAATTTCGTCATTTTTCTCGACTGTGTCGGAATTGGGCTCAAATTTGACATGTTGATCGGGAACAAAAATAGCGCCGGGTGAAATTTCGTCATTTTTCGCGACTGTGTCGGAGTTGTCTAAAATTTGACTGGTTGATCGGAAACAAAAATCGCGTCGGGGTCAATTTCGTCATTTTTCTCGACTGTGTCAGAATGGACTCAAATTTGACCGGTTGATCGGAAACAAAAATCGCGCCGGGGGCAATTTCGTCATTTTTCTCGACTGCGTCGGAATGGGCTCAAATTTGACAGGTTTATCAGGAACAAAAATAGGGTCGGGGGCAATTTCCTATCAACAAGTCAAATTTTAGCCCATTCCGACACAGTCGTGAAAAATGATGAAATTGCCCCCGACCCTATTTTTGTTCCTGATAAACCTGTCAAATTTGAGCCCATTCCGACGCAGTCGAGAAAAATGACGAA
>NW_019260890.1:0-1032 GCF_002742605.1 Olea europaea var. sylvestris | reverse complement strand
TCATTTTATTAATATATTTTTCAATTACTTAGGATCTTCAAGGTTGGAGGACGAAGTTGGACACTCAAGGTCTACATTGATGTAAGTATTAGCTGTTTCTTAGATGTGTTTAAAATTTTATGAACGTTAATTACATATCTTATTGACCTTAAAATGGTTTGTTTGCCCTCCTTTCTATTTTGAGTTTGGTAGTTAATATGTTGAGTAATATCTAAGGCTTAAAATTTTGCTAAACAACACAAGTGGCTAAATAAACGTTAAGCTAAAGATTCCTATATAATTTCTGTTGTGAGCCTGCAAACAGTTTCAGTGTACTTTCAATTAAAGGTATCGCCTATTTCTTCTATAATCATAAAATCTGATGCTAAAGATTGTAAGTAGACTATTGAAAAATTTTATGGATATTGTATAAGTATTATTATGCTTACAATGATAAACGATTTCTTATTGGTGTCTAATAAAGACTGATTCCTCCCTAAACCCCTAGCGGGAAATCCTTGATTCGACCTAAGAAGCTTTGTCATCAGTTGGGACACTAATTCATTAAAGGTTAGGACTTGAATGCATCAAGATAAACTATAATGAAAAGAGAGTACCTTTGATTGGAACTTTTGGTATTGAATTTTTCAGATCTACAAAAAGAGTACATGACACATCCAAACCCCTTATTATTAGAATCTACTACAGTTACTCCTATGTTCTTCTATCAAATGCTCTTTTCCTACTAAGGTATTATTGACACACAAAAAGTTCAGCCCAAATCAAATAGCCCAAGGAATGAAGCCCAATTGGAAGATCCCCAAATCAGATAGCCCAAAGAACGGCCCAATCAGGCAATTTAGGATAAAAGCCCAAATAGGGAAGCCCATGAGCGCGGTAATACCATCATCCAAACTTGCAAGTCGCCCAAGATTTGAGCGAATGGATTGCCATGCAGTCGTCCAGAGCTGTGACCCTGTTCTCGCCCAAACCTTCGAGTCGCCCAAGATCTTAGCAAACATAAGATGTTATGGTTACCCAAAAGTGCGGTTA
>NW_019260889.1:0-1032 GCF_002742605.1 Olea europaea var. sylvestris | reverse complement strand
TTATGGGAACCTGCACCTATTCGTACTGTATCTAGTTACAGATATTATCTTCTTACAACTAATGACTATTCAAGAAAAACATGGATTTTCTTACTAAAATCTAAATCTGATACCTTTGCAATTTTCAAAGAATAGAATGTACTGATTGAAAATCAGACCGGTAAGAAGATAAAAATTTTAAGAACTGACAATAGGCTTGAATTTTGCAATACCGAATTTTATCAATATTGCAGTAAACAAGGGATAATGAGACATAAAACTGTGAGCTATACCCCACAACAAAATGGGGTTGTCAAGAGGTTAAATAGAACAATTCTTGAAAGGACCAGATGTATGTTAATCAGTTCTGCCCTTCCAAAAATTTCATCGAGCGAGGTTGTAAAAACAGCCAGTTATCTTGTCAATAGATGTCCTTCCAACTCTCTAAATAACAGAATTTCCGAACAAATCTGGTTTGGTTCAATGCCAGATTATTCTCACCTAAGAACCTTTGGATGTGCAGCTTATACATATCATACTGAGTCAAAACTGGACCCTAGATCATTGAAGGGTGTGTTTTTAGGATATCGAAAAGGTGTTAAAGGCTATAGACTGTGTTTAAGAGATGTGAGGGGTTATAAGGTTATTATAAGCAGATCTGTTATCTTTAATGAAGATGATTTTCCTTGTCTTAGTGACAAATCTGATGAAAAATTGGGAAAGGATGACTTTATTATCACAGAAATTAATTTTGATAGCCAAAATACTGATGACAGGCTCAGTTTGAGGTGGAGCCACATCAGGTAGAACCACAAAATGTCTCTGATATTGAAATATTGGAAGATGAACAACATCTGGAACCTGCGCATAACCTACAAGGCTACCAGCTTGCTAGAGATAGAGAAAGGAGGCAAATAAGACCTCCTTCTAGGTATCAGTATGCTGATTGCATCTGATCAGTCTGAATCTGATCTGTTTGACATAGAACCCGCCACTTATGAAGAGGCTATTTCTTCCAAAGAATTCCCTAAGTAGATTGCTGCGACGGAAGAT
>NW_019260888.1:0-1032 GCF_002742605.1 Olea europaea var. sylvestris | reverse complement strand
TATTAGGAGAAAAGTGGAGGTCACATGTAAGTGAAGAAATCAAAAATGACAGCTGAAATAATAAAATAATGGTCAAAAAATCAATTTTTGGGGTGAAAAAGCACTACCAAACAGGCCTTAAGTGTACCAAATTTAATTTGATGACATGTGAATTTTTCTATATACATATATATCAAAAAGAGATTGCTTGTTCTACACTTTTATGTTTGTACGCAAATCTATAATGATTATTTCATTATATAAGTAATGATTACATTGTCCTATTTGCATGTTTATATATAAAATCAATTCACATGCATGTTTTGAAAAAAAAATTTACTTATGCATATTTAGTAATAAATTTTTCTATGTAAATTCATATCATGTCTATATGGTAATTAGATATTTTTAGATGATCTAAAAACTTTAAGTTAATAATTTATCATGTTGTTACTCCTAAAGTAACATATAATAATAATTAAGATTCTAGAAAAATATTATGTTTTATTGCTCATCAAGAGCGTAATATTCTTTTGAATATTTTAAAAGAGCATTGATTTATTGCTTTTGAAGAAATGATAATAAAATATAATGTGCTTTTAAAATAGCACATATCTCAAATAATATATATCTCATTGTGCTTCTGAAAAAATAAAAATTGAACAACTCAATACTGAGTTATAATTTTTAAAGAAAACTAATTTTCTATATTATTAATATTCAAGAAAAATATTAATTTATTGTCCTTGAAGAACATGAATTATTATTTTCAATATTTTAGAAGAACATTAATATATTGCTCTTAAAAAATGAATAATTAAAGATAATGTGCTCTCGAAGTAGCACATTTTCGAATAATATATCATTTCGAATTCATGTTTATCCTTGAAAGAAAATTTATAACTAGTGTCATAAGGACATTAATTAATTTGACTATTTGAATGATATATGATTATATAAGTTTTAATCGTATTCCTCGAAATTAAATTATTGAATTATATTTTATACTAAACCAGAAGTTCAATTTGACTTTATTGTTTGGCAAAACTAGTT
>NW_019260887.1:0-1032 GCF_002742605.1 Olea europaea var. sylvestris | reverse complement strand
CCCGCCAGGGGCAATTTCGTCATTTTTCGCGACGGTGTCGGACTGGGCTAAAATTTGACATTTTGATCGGAAACAAAAATCGCTCCGGGGCAATTTTGTCGTTTTTCGCGACGGTGTCGGAATGGGCTAAAATTTGTCAGTTTGATCGGAAACAAAAACCGCGCCAGGGGCAATTTCGTCATTTTTCGCGGCGGTGTCGGAATTGGCTAAAATTTGACATTTTGATTGGAAACAAAAATTGCGCCGGGGTAATTTTGTCATTTTTCGCGACGGTGTCGAAATTCGCTCAAATTTGACATTTTGATCGGAAACAAAAATCGCGCCGGGGCAATTTTGTCATTTTTCGCGACGGTGTCGAAATTCGCTCAAATTTGACAATTTGATCGGAAACAAAAATTGCGCCGGGGGCAATTTCGTCATTTTTCGCGACGGTGTCGGAATTGGTTTAAATTTGACATTTTGATCGGAAACAAAAACCGCGCAAGGGGCAATTTCGTCATTTTTGCGGCGGTGTCGGAATGGGCTAAAATTTGACATTTTGATCGGAAACAAAAATCGCGCCAGGAAATATTTACATTTTTCACGACAGTGTCGAAATTCGCTCAAATTTGACAATTTGATCGGAAACAAAAATTGCGCCGAGGGCAATTTCGTCATTTTTCGCGACGGTGTCGGAATTGGTTAAAATTTGACATTTTGATCGGAAACAAAAATCGCGCCGGGGGCAATTTCCTCATTTTTTACGACAGTGCCGAAATGGGCTCAAATTTGACAGTTTCATCGGAATCAAAAACCGCGCCGGGGGCAATTTCGTCATTTTTGACGACGGTGTCGGAATGAGCTCAAATTTGACGTTTTGATCGGAAACAAAAATCGCGACGGGGCAATTTCGTCATTTTTCGCGACGGTGTCGAAATGGGTTAAAATTTGACATTTTGATCGGAAACATAAACCGCGCCAGGGGCAATTTCGTCATTTTTCGCTACGGTGTCGGAATGGGCTAAAATTTGACATTTTGATCGGAAACAAAAA
>NW_019260886.1:0-1032 GCF_002742605.1 Olea europaea var. sylvestris | reverse complement strand
TTTTTATAAAGTATAAAATATTTATATAATGAAAACGAATTATTTTTTGAAATACATTTACAAAAAATATTTTTTTTTGATTTATTTTTAAAGTTAATAAAATATAAACCCTCCTCCTTTATCTGGGCTTGGGACCGGCTACATCAATTTTAAGTAGGCGGAGTTAAAAATTGTACACGAACAACTTGTTGTAACGTGTGTACAATTTTTTTAAAAAAATTAAATTTAACGATTAAAAAATAAATAAAAAATTTGATTAATATAATTAAATTAAATATCACTTACCTGACGACATGCAATTTCAGCATATTTATCTTGTAGTCGAAAATAAGTGTCCTGTCAATCCTTCACACACATTAACGCTTCTAAAACATCTTCTTTCAGTCGACTCCTGACATCAGTCAAAACCCTTTTACCTGCACTAAAAGCAAACTCAGAAGCAACAGTGCTAACCGGAGATGTCAATAGATCTTTCGCAATTGCAGAAATAATTGGCCAACGTCTTTCATACTTTCGCCAGAATTCAATTACTTTTTTCTGAAATTTTTGTCATTGTTCTGTCTGTTGGCATATTATGATTGAAATAATCAATTAATTCGGCAAGCATCGCATTTTGAGTTTCGACCGATATTTGATGAGATGCAGATGTAGACGACATGGCACTAGATGTACACATTGCAGTTGCATCATATCTAAATGTATTAATGCCCTGAAATAAATTCATTATTTCCGCAGCATCTTCTTCAATTTCAGCAGAAGGAGTAGGTGCGGTAGAGGGTACCCGACTAACATTTGCACCCATTCTTTCCGCATATAAATCATACATTCCACATAATGTTTGCTCTAAATTCTTATAGGTGATAGGTGTATCAAGTATTAAAACTTTATTGATTTGATCAATTACGTATTTAATTCCCGAAATATTATATCGGGGGTCCATTGCGCATTTTAAAGGAAATAACATAGGCAGTTCTTCCCAATATTTTCTAAACTTTAATTCCATAGCAATTAAAATTTCACTAAAAGCAAGAT
>NW_019260885.1:0-1032 GCF_002742605.1 Olea europaea var. sylvestris | reverse complement strand
CCACAGTGTAAATGTAGCAGGGTTCTTACCGATTGAACTTTGCTATTTGTACACTGATTTTTGGCACGTTGTTTGACACTTGCATTGTTTTCTAGTGTCAATTGGATGGGAAACCTATTTGAAATTTAAGCTGTCCAATAGGGTAATGTCACTAGGCCAAGTGTAAACTAAAGTGTACAACATTGTGTACTTGTAGCAGGGTCCTTACCGATTGAACTTTGCCGTTTGTAAACTGATTTTTGACGCATTGTTTGATACTTGCATTGTTGTCAAGTGTCAATTGGATGGAAAAACTGTTCAAAATTTAAGCTGTCGAACAGGGTAATGTCACGTGGCAAAGTGTAAACTAAAGTGTACATGTAGAAAGGTTCTTACCGATTGAACTTTGCTATTTTTACACTGATTTTTGACACGTTATTAGACACTTGCATTGTTATCAAGTGTCAATTAGATGGAAAACTGTTTGAAATTTAAAATGTCCAGTAGGGTAATGACACGTGGCAAAGTGTAAAGTAAAATGTATGCCAAAGTGTACACGTAGCAAGGTTCTTACCGATTGAACTTTGCTATTTGTACACTAATTTTTGACACATTCTTTGACACTTGCATTGTTTTCAAGTGTCAGTTGGATGGAAAAGCTTTTCAAAATTTAAACTGTCGAACTGGGTAGTATCATGTGGTATAGTGTAAACTAAAGTGTACATGTAGCAAGGTTCGTACCAATTGAATTTTGTTATTTGTACACTGATTTTTGACATGTTGTTTGACACTTACATTGTTGTCAAGTGTCAATGGGATGGAAAAACTTTTAGAAATTTAGGCTGTCCAATGGGGTAATGTCACTTGGCAAAGTGTAAACTAAAGTGTACACTATGGTGTACACTATTCGTACACTGATTTTTGACACGTTGTTTGACATTTGCTTTGTTGTCATGTGTCAATTGGATGGAAAAATTGTTTTAAATTTAAAGTGTCCAACAGGGTAATGTCACGTGGCAAAGTGTAAACTAAAGTGTACACCATAGTGTTCAT
>NW_019260884.1:0-1032 GCF_002742605.1 Olea europaea var. sylvestris | reverse complement strand
CATTGGACCTTCGGGTTCGACCTAACGAAATGTAAACTCTATTAAGTTTTTTTATAACGAAATGTGAAATCATTCGAAAATTCTAAATACTACGGATAAATGTCCCACTTGATCATCGATATATTCCATAAGAAATATGGTGTGAAGTGTCTATTTTATTGTTATATAATTGTCTTCAGAAACTACACGTATCTTATTGGGTATTTTTAAATACTTACACTTACAATAATTTTTTAAGATAGTTTGGATCGATTGGAACTGTGACGGAATGGTATGCAAACTGTCAAGAGGATTTGAAGAAATAAATTGGTTAGGTTTCTATCCTTAATTGATTAATTAGTTTCATTTATGTTGAAGGAATTATTTATTTAAATGTAGTTGAATATGTTTATTTCAAAAAATACAATTTTAATTGTTTAGTTTAAGTTCGTGCATATACAATATTTTTATTGATTAAATAAATAAATTTTTATTGTTCTGCATTTAATGCAAATAAAAATGAATTATGGTAGCACTTCAAGATTTATGAAAATTTGGGATGTTACATTAAACGCGGAACGGTAAAAAATAACTCAATTAATAAAAAATAAGGGATATCCACGAATTTAAACTAAAGATTAGAATTGCATTTTTTGAAATAAATATATTCAATTACTATTTAAATAAACATGTCATTGAACATAGATGAAACTAGTTAATCAATTTAAGATAGAAAACTTAATAATTTTATGTTTTCAAACCCTTTAGGCAGTGTGCATCATCATCCTGCTACAATTTTAATTGACCTGAACTAACTTGAATTTTTTTGTAAAGATTGAGTATTTGAAAATATCTAATAAGATACATGCAATTTTCATAAATAATTATATATCAATAAATTTTACATTTCATATCACTCTTCTCTTATGGAGTACATCCGTGACAAAACCAAAAATCAATGTTTTGAAAAATCAACCCGAAAAAGGAAAAGAGTCAAATGGTCGAATCAAAGTTGACCCAGGGTCGAACCGGATATCAAAATTAAATAAATAA
>NW_019260883.1:0-1032 GCF_002742605.1 Olea europaea var. sylvestris | reverse complement strand
ATCTCCTCAATTTATCAAAAATCCAGGTTATATCTTTTTGCTTAAATATGATTTCATATAATTTCAATATGTTAGGCTAGTTTTATATATTATTAGGATGAGATGAATCCTTGTTATGATATTTTTAGTTTTTAATTAACTATTTTGACTTTAATTTTGTTTGATTTGTGGATGTTTATTATAGTTTTTATCATTTTTTTCAATTACTTGATCACAAATTAAATTGTTGTGGATTTTATTGTTATCGAGAAAGATGATAAGGTTTAAACACAATATAATAAACATTTAAGATTCAATGGAGAATAAAAATACACACTTATGCTTTATATAGTTTTAATAAGTGTTCTAGCACTTTTTAATGCATTTATCATATTTGTATCTTTCATCATGAAATAGAACGGTCACATGAGAAGAATAGATTTGATCGCTATCGAGAGAGACGTTCAATTAAGAAAGGTACATCAACTAAGATGAATGATTTCAAATTGTTACACTAAAAATGGAATAACAAGGAGGGTTCAACATCTTAGCAATGCATCTCACATATTTGAAAGATACGTTTATTTGCTTTCACTAGTTTAATTGATAATTTAAGGATTAGTGTAGAAAAATATCAAAACTTGTTTGTTATTCGATTAACGTTACAATTAATTTTAACTAGGCCAATTACATAGTCCTCGTGGGTTTGATACTCTATTCACTATTTTGATATTTGTTCACGATCTTGTTCACTTGCAAGAAATCAAAGGGTCACATTATATAAAATAATTCTGATTAATTAAATTTCATGTTTCCGAGTTATAAGCCTCAAGTAATAACATCTTTATATAAGGTGTTCATCCATCATTGTTTGACTTTAGTCAGCTTGTTGGTCCTTTGAAAAAAATTGTTGTTTCTTTTTTGAGTCTCTTATACATTTTATAACATATGAAAGTAAAATCATAAAGTTATATTGAAGGAAGGAAAAATTGAAATCATAAAATCATAAAGTCAAAATCCAAGGACCAAATTGTACAAAATCAAAATCGAGGG
>NW_019260882.1:19492-25897 GCF_002742605.1 Olea europaea var. sylvestris | reverse complement strand
ACAAGGAATCACTCTCGCGCACGCATAGACACCGGAAGGAAGGAAGAAGGAAGTAATGGGAGCCTTCAATCTGATTTTTTTTTTTCATTTAAAAAAAAAAATAGAGTCTCATGGGGCCACCTTTTGAATTGAGCCTGAGAGAACCCAAAACTAGGCCTGGGTTGATGAGAGGTGCAAGGTATCACCTTTTGCAACGTTTGATAAACGTTGTAAAAATGTTTATCTTTCAAAACATTTGATAAATGTTGCTCAAGGTTTCTCTTTTATGCAACGATTGATAAACATTGCGAAAGAGAAACCGTTTTGCAATGTTGCTAAAATTAACCACTTTCACAGCACGAAAAACGTTGCAAAAAGATGACATTAGTAGTATTTACTTAAAATATATTGTCAAATCTCAATTATTAACACAAATGGCAACATTCACTTATTAAAATGTTACAATTAATCCTTTTAACATTAAATTAATGAATGTTGGCTTTTGCATGTTACAAAAAAGCATTTTTGTTGTAGTGAATTGATGTGTTAGATTATATACATAAAATTAATTGTTTTTGCCCAATTGCTTGGATTGTTTATATAATCTGTTATTGACTATTATTGTCACTGTTGCCTCCATCGAAGGATTTTTTCATAGTTGAAGTTGATTAAGTTTTGTCTTCGATCAACAATGTCATTAAAAAAAAATAAAAAAAATATATATTTGGATCATACAAAGTCTTCATTTAAATGAAAATATATTATTTATTTAAATATTTTAATATTGCTACACTTGTATAAATAATATTTAAGGATCTCATGATAATTAGTCGCTTAGGACATTCAAATTCTCTGGAACCGACCTTGTACTCTAGCAACTTTAATAGATGATGCGTCACGACTACCAAAGTACTTATTGAGTTGCCTTATTACATATATTAGTATAATTTTAAAAGAAAATTGGTATTAATGTCCAATTTTAACAACCCATTATGAAAAAATGACCAAGCCATTTAAAAAAAATAAAAAGGATGAAAATGCTCCTACTTTTATTATTATTATTATTTTTGGTTTATTCCCAGCATAATTCCAACACTCTTTTTTCTTTTCTTCAATCAGAAAATCAATTTGTTTCTCTCACTCAACTCAATCACAAATCTGCAGTACATTCCACAACATCTCACCCACTAGATTGTCATTGTTCCACCTCTACCATCCATTTTTCGTGAGAAAAAGATCCAAATCAATTCAAATTGGTTAATCAGACATTTTCCTTTTTTTTTTTTTCCGTTTCTTCTTTTGAATTTTAATTTTGACCACAAAAACATGTCTCTCATTTTACGGACAACAAATGAGTGTCTTCTTGGACATTAAAAAAGTTGGTAAGAGAGAAGATTTAGGGGGTTTTCTTAGAATTATATAAGAATTGGAATTTTTTAATAAGGAGGAGAAGAAGAGGAAGAAGAACATGCAGACACCTTTATTTGTTGAATGCTAAGGAAAAAAAAAAAGTAGATATCTTATTTTATATTATCTTTTTCATTTGTTACATGGATTCTACATAATTTTATTTTCAAATCTATGCAATATTTTTGTATGTTGAAGTCAACACATAAATGTTAAAAAAATGTTAATTTTTATGAACCATTTGTTAATTGATTGTTGGACATTGATTAATCCATAAATGTGGAGGAGCATAAGCTGATTTTTTTATTTTTTTTTCATTATATTAGTTGTTACTGTTTGATTATTTTATTTATTTTTGTTGATTTTAGATATGCATGTTTTCATGCATTTTTGAATTTTTCGAACAATAAATGTTGAAAATATATGGTGTGCCATCCTAGTATATATCAAATATTAGCAAGTATTTTACAAGTTGGCTAGGAAATCTCATTTGTGTAAAAAAAAGGAAAATTCAGCTACAACAAAAAACTGAATTCTGAAATGAGTAAAACCAAATTAAGCCATGTTTGGTGAGGATTAAAGTCAGATTTTTAGTAGATTTTGATAAAAATTGATAAAATGTATTGTTGAAAAGTTGTGAGATCCATAAAATATATGATTAAAATTAATTGTCGACTTTGAGTTAGATTAAAATTTTAACTGGTACCAAACAAGGGCTAAAACACTTCTCCAATAGAATCAAAAGAGGAAAGCTAATGTCAATACCCACTTGTGCAAGTAACTATTGCTTACTACATTTTTACAATTTCAACTTCCATTAGTTGTTAAAAGCTTTATCAATTCCAACTTCCAAAAAACTTCCATTTGATTTGTTGTTTTCAGTTTTGCAAAACATTGAAAACGTGTTTAATTTGATATTTTTGAAAATACATTTTTCAAAATAAGGATAAACTTATAACATAAAAACTCAAAATGCATTTTCATGAAAAAAAATAAACAAAACATGAAAAACACGTGTTTAAATAAATTTTTTGTTAATTTTTAAAATTAATAATTTTTAAAATATAAAATATAAAAATAAAAATTCAAAAATAAATTTCTAAAAAATTCTAAAAAAATAAAAATTGTGATAATAAATTAAAATATTTCAAACTCTTAATTCTTTACAAGTATTTAAGTGAACTTAGATAAAATATTCTTAGTACGCATAATTTATATATATAACTCAATTTATTATTTATTTTATTTTAAAAATATTGTAAAATTCACCAACTTTAAGATGTAATATTGCAGGATAATAAATTAACATACAATTTTTTTATTTTTTACCAAATAATCAAAATTCATTAAATAAAATATCATAAAACAAAATTTCAATATTTCAATAAAATGTGATTTTTAATTTTCTGTTTTGAGAAATAATTTTTCAAAATGATAAATCAACAGTATTTTTAAAATCTTAAAGCAAACGTCCAAAAAAGAAACTGAAAATAAATTCAAAACTCAAAATTGAGAATTGGAACACAAAGAAATGGACTCTCATTTTTCAAAAACTCATTTTCAATGCTTTCATAAAATAATTTTACATATAAATTCAAAAATTTTCCTTATTTTTAACTATACATTCTTCAAAAAATTATAATTTTAAAATGTATTTTATAACAAAAATGGGGTTCAAACAGATGAACCCAACTAATTTTCCCAAGCAAACTTTACCACCATGTCTCCACCATTTCAATCTGTATCTGGACTTCATGATCGACAACATAATCTTTGAAAATTATTTTGTGTCAATTGGTCGTATCTCTTTTTGAGCTTCACGAAATAGCCTTCTCTGGTGGGCTCCTAATCGACCGATGAATCAAGCCTCCTTGTCCTTGGCAGCATTTTCTATAACTTTTTGACTTGTCATGCGCTACGGAAAATGGTTGGTTTGAGGTAAATACTAAAGTAATAATATATTTGGTGGAAACATAACGAACTATCGCTAAGAATAATGCTATTTAGTTTCATTGGGTTACAACCCCAATCTATGTGACATTAAACGATAGATGGAATTAAATAAATCATTTAATTTTAGAGTTCATTCAATATATCATCTAATGCCACCTAAATCGAGACATAACATTATTTTATCACTAAAGGGTAGGAGGATGCTGTGAGACAGATGATTATATATTTGTATTATTAATATTCGAATAATGTTATCCGACATCAATGATATTGAATATTATATCAGGTCAATATACCAAAAATCCTATTAAATGAGTGCCCACTTAGTCTTTGTTTGGTCTCCATTTTGTAGAAATGAAAATGGATGGAATAGTATTTTTTTGAAAAATGAATGGTTGAAAAAAAAGGAAAAATTTTGATTTATGCCCCCGTTTGAGCCTCATTAAATTACATTTTATTTTTCTTTATTCTCTTTTCAACCACACAATTTTCTATAAAATAATATTACACGTAAATCGAAAACTTTTTATTCTTTTTCAACCTCTCATTTTAAAAAAAAATACTATTTCTCCTATTTTCATTACCCAAAAATGGGGATCAAATAGGGGCGTATGTAATATTGTTTTATAGAAAATTGTGAAGTTAAAAATAAGAGAGAGAGAAATTAAATGTAATGAAATGAAAATTAATGAGGTGAGACGGTTTTTAATGAAAGAAAGTGGACGTTAATCAGAGGAAGACGATTATTCACATAGAATGATTAATTTGAGGATTGAAAGGCCAAATGTGACAATTTACGCATTTGAGGCTACCAATATAAATTCCTCCACTCCACTTTTATCAGAAACCTCACCTCCTACACTCTCTCACTCCGTCTACTCAGCCACCCGTATTTTTCTCTCCGCAAAACCCTCGTACGCCGTTCGCGGCGGCACAAAATTCACCATCTCTTCCTTCATTTGCACATCCTTAACAAACCCCACAATGGCGGTGACCACGGCGGCATCTTCATCACCAGCGGAGTTGACAACTGAAGGACCAGTCCTCAGCCTAATCAACAAACGCCTCCGCGCCCTCCGCAAGAAACAGATTCGTATACTTCAGATGGAAGAGTCACTCTCCCAGGGAAAAACGCTAAACAAGGAGCAAGAAGAAACCCTTAAATCCAAACCCTACGTACTTGCGGGAATCGACGAGCTCGAAAAGCTCCGTCAGCCCCTCGCCGACGCTATGGCTCAGGAAATCTCTATCGCTTGCCAGAAAATGGAATCCGAAGCCCCAATCAAACAAATCCCTGATGAGGAAACCCCAAAGCCCGAGGTGGTGGAGCAATCTTCGGTGGAGGAAGAGAAGTCGAATTCAGATAGCGTTTATGTGATTTCTGATCTGATGAATCTGCTCTATTTTGGGAGTGTGTTTGATGTGAAGACCCTGATGAGGGCTCACGATAATATGCTCACGAGGACTCATGAAAGGCATTGTTGTTTGACTTATGATTATGTTACGGATGATGATGCCATGGATCCCCTGAAAGAGTGGGATTTGGACCTGATCTCGATGCTTGGGAGTATGTTGCTCTCGCGGCCTGTGGACTCAAGCTTGTCCCACAAGAATGCACTTCAGAAGTGTGTCGAGCATGCGAAGCTATGGCTTTCCAACTCGGATCAGCCCATTGAGCCCAACTCCAATGTCACTTGTAAGAAGTCATCCACAGAATTGCTAAATTGCCTCTCCATATATGTATGCCTGTAATATTTACATGAATTGATCGGTTGTTTTTGTGATGCTTGGGGGATTATTGTAGTAGTTCTTTCCTGGAGTTGTTTATCTAAATATTTTAATTATTGTTTAATTACTCATAATGAACCATTAGCTTGCATAATCGAAGCGGTTATTTGAACCGAACCCTAATGTTAATTGTTCAAATACATCCTCTCTTTACATTATATAGTCTCAAATACAATGCAGTGTATTTGTCTTTGGATGTATCTTTCTAATGTTATGTTCATATCAGTGTGGGTCTCAAATGTACGTATTTGTGTGTAGATGTATCTATCTGACTATTTATGTTCATATTAAGGTGGATATGTAGTTTTGGCCAATCTTTTGATGAGTTTCATTATCACAATAGCTTTTACTTGATATTAATTTGTTGTGGGATTATGTGTACTAAGCACTTAAATTTCGTGTTTGCTAAGTCTTTAACTTCAATGCTGTATATTTCCTTACGAGAAAGTTCCATGCTCACATGTATTTCCCTCTCTGTGTGTGAGATCTATATGAATGGGTTTATTTATTGGTAATGATTGGGTATAATATAGCAGGTTATATTGTAGGCTATTGAACCTAACTCCATTGATACTTGTACGGTTACTTTGTACCTTTCTCTGAGTTTCACGAATCTTTGTACACCTTGATGGGCACAAAGATATTTGCTATATTTTCGTGAATGTGTTGATAGTGTTGGTGATTTTATTACTTTTTTGATAGTTGTAATATACATCTATTGGAGGAATCTAAATCCTTTTTGACCAGTCTGATCTTTATTGAACTCCTATGATAGTTTTTGTTGTGGTTAGCATTTGCTTTTAGTTGGTATCACGCAATTTTATATGGCTTGTTTTTGGACCGGGAATTATAAATCGAAGTTTTATCATGATTATTTTTTTCCTTCTTTTAGTCATTTTGTATTTGACTTTATATGGGTTGATTTCTAGATGCTGGATTGAGGGAGAAGTTGAATAAAATTATGGCTTCAGACTATTTTACAACAACACCAGAGATGAAAGGTCCTATTGAAGTTGCAGCAGCTGCTGGGAACTATACATCTTTGCAGGTACCAGTGCATGGGTCTGTGGTGCCAGTTCAAGGGGAAGGTTCAACTGCAGTGTATGAACAAGAGGTAATGTTTGATGAATCTACTAGAAAGTAGGATTTGATTTGGTTATGTATGATGAATTTAGTGAACTGTCTGTCATTGCTCCTTTAAGTATTATAAACATACTTTGTTTCTACCTGCTGTTTTGGGGATAAAGACGACGTTGCTCTTGTAATGATATTTGTGAC
>NW_019260882.1:5196-19213 GCF_002742605.1 Olea europaea var. sylvestris | reverse complement strand
TTAAAATAATGTTTTTAATGGTTACTTTGTGATCTATATTTCACCATTTGAGAGAATTAAATATACATGAATATGCATGACTAACAGTATTTCTCACACATGCCAGAAGTGATCCTGTTAGATCTAGGAAATTTGTCTTGTAAAGTGTGATGCTATATATCTAGGTGAAAATGATGCTGTTCACCTTCCTACCTATCCCAAGGTGGGGATAGGGAGGCTTGTATAAAAATCTGATATTCTGTGCTTCTGTGTTTGCTCTTTTTACCTATTTATTGGGAATAGTGTCCTGGAGTAATGCATACAAGATATCCGGGGCTTTGGCTCGACTGAGTGACTAAACTATACTTGAATTCTTAATGATAGTCTGTGTTGTTTAGACAGGTTTAATGAGCATGGAAGATGATGTATATGGAATGAAA
Source organism: Olea europaea var. sylvestris (assembly GCF_002742605.1). NCBI lineage: Eukaryota > Viridiplantae > Streptophyta > Magnoliopsida > Lamiales > Oleaceae > Olea > Olea europaea. Next base: position 18,794 of record NW_019260882.1, on the reverse strand, counting down.
ATAAAGGGGGGTGTCGTGCCTGTGTTTTAATTAGAGCTATATGCATTGGAATTAGATGCTTCAGTTTTCACACTGCACGTGCACTCACCAGCGGAGGATTCCTTCCATCTGTAGCATTATCAAGTTGTATTTCAGAATACACAATTCCGATTTATGTGTTTGATTGCGTCTGCTAATTGGTCATTTTTGAATTTCATGTTTAAAGCGATCATTAATCTGTCTGAATTTAAATTTTTTTCTTTAGTTCCTTGCTGAGGCTCTCTCTGTTCTCACCTTTTTCTTATTTTCGAATGTTCTATATAGGTAGAATCACCCAATGCACAAGCACATGGCAATGAAGTTTATGATGATCAATCTGAACATGTGGACGAACGTCATCTGGTATTATATTGATTCTCCTAATGGACAGTTTTATGTTTATGGTATTATCATTGATTTATTATTTTGGTTGCAGGGAGGAGGATCAGAAGTAGAAAACTCAGCAGTACAACCTCAAATGGAGCCTGTCACCCCAAATACAGAAGTGGAGCAAAATTTTAGGGATCATGAATCAAAGGATCAACAGTATGTTCCTCGGCGGTCGTATCAGAATTATAGAGGTGGACGAGGCGGGAATGGGGGTGGCCGTAGAGGAGGATATCCTAACGGTCGTGGAGGTCGAGGCAGCGGTAGGGGAGGCTATCAGAATGGCCGCAGCCAATTCTATGACCAGCCGGGCAATTATTACCCCCGGAACAATCATTTCAGAGGAAGGGGTGGCCGGGGTTTTAGTGGGAATTTTGGTTACCATGCTGGTCAAGCTGCCCATGTTCAAACAGAGTCATAAATCTTAAATTCGTCTGGGGCAAAGTTCGGGATGCAGCGCTGGACAGGATTGGATATTAGAGTAGACAGATTATAACATCGTTTTTGCTCTCTAATACTATCAAATACGGTCCAGTCTCCTCCCTTGCTAAGTGAGTCGTTTACTTCTTACTGGTTTCCTTCTCTAGATTTTCTGGTGTGTGGTTTACAACCATTTTGTTTTTGAATTGGGAGCTATAATCTTTCTTGTCTGGGTAGAAGTGAAATAGCAATATCTTCTTGAATTGCACTGTTTATTCCTGTGTTATTTCGTGTTTTAGCATTTGTCTCTCTTTGGCGATGTCAATTTCATTTTCTTTATTATCTTATGCTTATTCTATTAAGAAATTTAGCAAATTTATCGGAAGCAAATAGAACATTGTTTAACCAATGCTGGACTGGCTGGCCTGTTTGCTTGAAAAATCGAGAAATGGCTCGGTAAACTGTGTTTTGTTAATGCAAACAAGGAAAAAAATGTATGTACATAGGGGGGACTACCGAACTGTGTCCCCGCTCTCACATAACATGTGGGCCCTGTGTGTATTAAATAATGCCGAGCCGTGGCTCTCACCTCTTATTGTGAGTAGTAGGTAAAAGATTAGGTAAAAAAATTCGGTACGTATGGTATGGTCCATGCAAACAATTCTGTATACATGAACACGATCAACAGGCATGGAAAAAATTTAAATTTCAGTTGGTAACGTTTCGTGACCTTGGATAAAATGTTGACTTTTGACTTAATTAAACGGATCATGGTCATAATAACATCAATATCAGTTACACATTAATAACAAATTACACGAGGCTACAATCACATATCAAGCAAGTTATGGGTCACAGATTGGAATGTGTTGGCAATTTGTGTACATGTCTTGCGTCAAGAGCTTGATCTTTATCCATAAATCCTCAAATTATAGCTCTAAAAACATTTTATTCTTTAAAATTAATTTTTTTATGTACAATACGCTCTTTAAAAATGAATAATCTCTTAGAGATGTTCTTGTTGATTTCTTGATCTTGACCAATTTTGATTGAGTTGACTTTTCCAACTATTGGAATAATCTATTATTTAACTTTTTGGTTGCCACATCAATTTCGATAGTTCGATAACTACATGGCCATTTATATTTAGGAGGTAAAACGCATGAGTAATTCTATTTATAACTATTGTTGCTCATCATCGGTTGATATGATAGTGGTGTCACTACTATATCATTCAATAAACTTGAGATACATTTTAATTTATTGAACAAGATGACAATGACTCTATTACCACATAGATTGATGATGAACAATCGCGTTGATAGCTAACATTATTCAAATCGCATCGTTGTCCATTTATCCAATCTCTCTTTTTTTTTTTGCATCAAATAATTGATTTATTATAATTTATTTAAAAAAAGTATTATGCCTCTTATGGTGGCCTATACAATCCAAAATAATTTGATAAGATATACTATACGATACTAAACAATATTAAAAAAAGGAATTAAAATGCTAAAATTGGGTCGATAGTTGTGGCCACGCTACTTAGCACTTACGAAAAGTATCCAAAATGTTTTATTTTGCTATTATTGTTCATATTCCCCTTTGGTAACTTTGACGTAAATGAAACTCTCTTTAATGAATTGATGCAAAAAGCTTACAGCCAAAGCTTTGATTCATTATTTTAATAGACTTGGATTTTGTTGTCTACTAAATTGATGCTTAATGAGATATGTAATATCATAAGCAAAAGCACAAGGTACTAATTACGAATCTCTCTCTCTCTCTCTCTATTTGGAATATTTATCAAATTACTTTTAAAAAGATAGAAATGTCAAAATAAGTGGGTGATGTAAAAGCTAATTGGCATTTTTTTTTTTCGTCAAATACATGAACTAATGGAAATCCTCCTTTTTGGCTGCTTTTCACCTTTGGAGAAAGTTATCATCTTTTTAGCTCAATAAGAGTCCTTTAAATTTAACGTATTTTAATCTCGAATCATTTTGAAACTACCAAAAAAAAAAAAAAAAAAAAAAAAAAAAAAAAAAAAAAAAAAAAAAAAAAAAAAAAAAAAAAAAAACAAACTTTTAATTTTAAAAAAAATTTCAAAAAAACAAATTTTATTTTAAAAAAAAAAAAAAAAAAAAAAAAAAAAAAAAAAAAAGAAAAGAAAAGAAAAAAAGAAAAAAGAAAAAAAGAAGCTAACTTTATAATGTTATGAAGAATTTCATGACATCATATTTATTCTTGAAATAGATGAATTATCCGAAAAGTATCATTTTAATGTAACATGGTGGAAAAGTTTGATGGGTATTAAAAAGGCATCTTCGTGCTTGTTTTAACTTGCGTGTTCCACTTGCGCTCGTCCTTTATATATATATGTCACCCATTTATTAAAGAAAGTGCACGTATAAGGCTTTAATTGAAAAAAAAAAAAAATTATCTACATGTCGGACAAGAAGACATCATACTAATAGGAGTGTCTATGAATCACAGCGTTTGGTTATGAATGCATAAGCATAGTGGAAAGCCCAAATTGTTCGCAATGACCATTTAAAAGGCATTTTGGATCAAAATAATTGGCTCCATATATTGCTAAAAAGTAAAATGAATCAATTCAAAGGACGAATAAGTTTTATAGATTATATTCATGTGCTAATATGTTGTTCTCAAACGAATTTCAAGAAAGTGAAACAGATTGGGATAGATTATGCCTGGAATTAACAGCATGTATCATGAGAATGGAATAAAGGAAAAGCTCCGCCCATGGACGCCTCCTAATTAATGCTAAAACACCACTAACTTCATCGAATATATTCTTTAACATTCCATGAATTTATGTTACTTTTTGTCAACTATCTCATCGTTCGGAGAACTTTTAGTGGCTCTTTATAATTTTGTGATCAAAGATATTTGTTGGAAAATTCTTGACGATTTTTATTCAATAAACAAACATATAAGACAAAAACCCTACAATTGATAACACCGCAAAAAAGAGCTCCACCAACCAAAGATTTAGCGACCAAAAATATTTGGTTGCTATAATAAACTTTCAACGACCAAACATTGGTTGGTAACGGTTTTGGTAGATTAAAATGGGACTACAATTTTTTTTATTCCCTATTGCGACCAGCAATTGGTTGCTAATTCCAAATACTATGCCAATGAATAGGGTGGGAAACAAGTGTGCAATTTTTTATTTTTTATTTTTTATTTTGTTGCACGGAGGATAATATTAGCGACTAATTTTTGGTCCCTGAAATATTAGTTCTACAGCCAAATCTTGTGTGGTCGCTAAAGCTCTTGATAGTAATAAAACTGATTTTTTTTTTCCCGCATGGTGAAAATAGATTATATAGGGACCAATCATTGGTCGCTAAAGGTAAGTTCATAGAATTTTTTGGCAGGTGATATTTTTTGAATAACTTGCTCGCCACCAATCATTGGTTGCGACAAGTTTTAGCAACCATCAATGTGTTCGTCAAAGGATTTCACATGAAACTTTTTTAGCTATTGATTCTTTGAAGAATTAACTAGCAACCAATCATTCGTTGCTAAAGGTACGTTTTAGTAACCAACACTGACTTGGTTGCAGAATGATTTCGCTCGAAATGATACTTTTTGAAGAATTAACTACCAATCATTCATTAGTCATTGTAGATAACATTTTAGCAATGAACAATGTGTTGGTTTCTGAAGGATTTCAATTAGAATATTTTTGGATGATGATATTTTATGAAGAATTAGCTAGGAACCAATCATTGCTTATTGAAGGTAATTTTTAGAACCCAACAATTATTTGATCGTTGAAGGATTTTGCCAAGAATTTTTTTAGCTAGTGATTTTTTTAGCAACCAATAAACGTACCAACAATGACTTGGTTGTCGAATGATTTTGCTTGGAATGATACTTTTTGAAGAATTAACTAGCAACCAATTATTGGTCGCGGAAGGCTCAATTTTAGCAACCATCAATGTGTTGGTGGTTGAAGGATTTCATGTAGAATTTTTTCCACTAGTGATATTTTTTGAAGAATCAAATAGCAACTAATGATTGATTGCTGAAGGTATGTTTTAGACCCCAACAATAATTTGGTTGTTGAAGGATTTCGCGTGGAATTTTTTAGCTGGAAATATTTTTTGAAGAACTAACTAGAGATCAGTCATTGGAGATTCAATTTTATTTTTATATTGTAATTTTTTAAGTTAAGTTTAAAAATTGAAGTTTAAAACTTTAAATGATAAAATGAATAAAAAAAAAATTCACGAAGTGAGTTCTGGGTGAACCTTATCGTGTTGCATAGCCCACAACCCAATCTGACCTGACAAAATTTGAATATTTCTCCCTGTCCTTGCTTTAAATCAGTGTGTGATAATGGAAACAAATAATGAACTTGCATTTAAGCATGACGGGTTCCTGATTGTTAATAACGATGTTCAGGACACTGTTGCTTAGGTTGTTACCAATAGATGCTTATGGATTCATCTATACTTTATTCACCCATTAAATTTCTGCGAATGCAATTTTTGATGGTTTTCCCTTCTTCATGTGTATATAGGCTCTGTTCGACTTCGAAAGATCTCTACATTTATTCTGCCATATTATTTGCTCTTCACATCAACTCTGCCATATTGTTGTTAGATGAAGGCTAGAGATGTTGCCAGGGCTCACAAGAGGAAACAAGTTTATGTAATTTGTTCTTTCTAGTTTTTGGTTTTACCTTCTCTTTTATTAAATAGACGCAAATTTTATTATTACTTGTTATATATGCAATGACAATTATGATTTTGTAGCTACTATTGTATCTTTCTTGTTAATTTTTTAATTTTTGTTATTTTCTCTCGTATTATTTATTGTATTTATTATAAAAAAAATTAAGTAGTCATAAAATCAACTTGTGGTTGTTAAAAATTCAACTAAACCATTGGTCAGAATATTAGCAGCGATCAAATATTGATTATTAAATATATTTAATCAACTTATTCAATATCTAGCAACTAGTTTTTGGTTGGAAAATATCTTTCTGCGACCAAATTTTAGTTGTTGGAAGATAAAAAATAAAAAATAAAAAATAAAAAAAATCTGTTGATCAATCATTTACAGACATGTACTATTTTTTACTTATGGTTCTTCAGAGACCAACATTTGGTTGCTAGAAAATGATAATAGTTTTCATTGATACTTTTTACTAAGCAAAGTTTAGTCGCTATAGGGTGGAAATCGATCAATTTTTACTATTATTAGCTGCCAAACTGAGCCCTTTGCTGACCAAGGTTTTGTTGCTGAATGTAATAGATTCAGCGACCAATTCTAACAACTTTCATTGAGGTGAAGGTGAATTAGCGACCAACCAATGACCATGATATTTTGGTCACTAAAAATACATAGCAACCAAAATAGCCTTTACCAACCAATATAATTGGTCAATGGAGTCCCTTTATTTATTTATTTATTTATTTATTTATTATTTTCGGGTATTGAAGTTGGTCTCGGCAGCCCAAGGACTCGAGAGGAGACCTCACTGCATATTATGAGCGCTCGTGGAGGCATCCACAGCAACGCTATACTTGACCGACGATGGCTCCATACTAGTACAATATCCTAAGGGACCTTTGGACGCTTTGAGCTCATTGAGTTAGAGATTTTACTCAATTCATACTGAATTGCGGCTCAAATAGCAATCCCGTACATTCTATATTCGTGTAGATAAAAATGGGGGGTGTCCGCCCCTTACTCCATTCCTTCCTTTGGTCGGAATGGTGGGGCGGAGGCCCTTGTCTCACTCTGAGCTGTGGAGCATGAGGGTCCCCTGTAACCCCGACCAATATAATTGGTCAATGGAGTCCCCTTTTTCCTTTTTTTTGGTTGGTTGGTTGGTTGTTGTTGTTGTAGTGATCAAAGTACCCTAGCTTAAAACTGTGAGTTAATGTAATTAAAATGAAGAACAAAATTAGAAGTCAACCAAATGAAACAAAAGAGCTTGATTTACCAAGCTCTTCTCGACCGCACCAAACCCAAGCCTCCAAGCACTTGTACTATAGAAGAAAACATCTCATCTACAAGCTCGAATATTTCATGTTGTGTTATTTATTACCCATGTTTGTTTGTTAGGCTCCATACGGTTCAAGTTGTTATTTTATTGAATTTGTTTCACAAATTTTAATAGATTTTGACGAAATTTGATAGAATGAATGGTTGAAAATTTGTAGATCACATAAATTATGTGGTTAAAATTTAATTGTTGACTTTGACTTAGATATTATTCAGCATTTTAGTTAAAAGCTTAATATATATGTTGCACTAGACTAGACTAACTATCACCTGACTCGTACATTATTGTCCAATTCAATGTACAAGCAGGAACCTTTTTCGAAAGCTGTACCCATGGGATTTGGTGCTTTTAGTGCACTGTAATGAGAAAATTACGGCTGTCCCAACAGCAAGAATATTGGAATAAAGTAGCCACAAACAAAAATGTGGAACACTAGTTTTGAAGAGTAATGTTATTTAGCGACACTGGGGTTGTAACCCTAGTTTCAGTGGCGTTGATATAACATTAAATGATAAGTGAAATTAAATGACTTATTTAATTTCATATTTAATTTAACCTATTTCCAAGCGTCATCTAAATTGGAGTTACAATCCCAATGGAACTATATAGCATTTTTCGGTTTTGAAATCCTTTATTAGGCCCATTAACATAGAACAAAGCTGCTCATCTCTGGATTAAATCCCCGGATTGAATCCACGCCACCTCGGCCCCTAATCTGATGCTGGCGGGCCCCATGTGTTGCAAGATCGAGGATCGAGGTGTTGCCACCTCGGCCCTGGAGCCAAACTCGGGATTTAATCCTGGGTTGTGTAGCAGAGTTCAAGAACTAAATCTATTAATTATTTAACTCGAACAATTAACATTATCAAGGGTCCCAAGAAGTACATATTCCAAGTACGGAAGCAGTTCTTTAATGAAGAGAATATCCGAAAAAAGGAATATCAACGAGTATAAAAAGCCATCCCACCAGTCATTTGGTGTAGTTCAAAGAAGTTTTCCAACTCTAAATCACTTCAAGTTATAGTGACCTTCAAGCATCAGGAATACCAGGTTTGTAAAGAACGATGGGTGCTAATACTTCAACTGAATACGACGCCCTTGGATCAGCAATGAACAAGGGCCTAGTTATTCCATCCAATGGATCATCAGCAGACAATGGTCGGATTATTGTATCCAATGGATCTTCAGCAGACAAGGGTCGGGTTATAGCGTTCCACTCCTCCTCGAAATGGAAGATGCATTTTGAAGCCTCGAAGCTGACTTCAAATCTGGTAACCGTATAAGCCTTTAGATGACGTGGTCTAATCTAGTATCAGAGCAAACAAAAGCCTGAAGTTCAAATCTCCCATTTATGAAAATTGTTCATGTGCTAACTAAGCCACTATTTGACATAATTTTTTTTTTGGAAAGAATGAGTTTTTGGATGGTAAATTTTGGAAGAATGCGTGGTTAGAAAGTGAAGAAAAGTTTTGAGTTTGTGAAGAATGTTTCATTGTCAGAATGTGTGGTTGAAAATGAGTATGAGTAAAAAGACCGAGAAAGAATGTGTCTTCTATTAACTTAAAGGATTTATAGGAATAGCTTCTTGACTTCATGATTAGCTGATAATAATGTTTTTACTTTGAAATTTCAGATGGTTATTGACTTCATGGCTTCATGGTGTGGACCTTGCCGATACATGGAACCTGCCATGAATGACTTTGCTGCTAAGTATACAGACGTTGAGTTCATCAAGATTGATGTCGATGAGTTGGAAGTAAGACAGTTTTCATTTTTGCTTCGTAATTCAAACATTTCCCATTAAATTTTAGTTAAATAATTATGGTTAAAATGTATAAAACTGTAAACAGGATGTGGCTCAGGAATTTGGAGTTCATGTTTTGCCAACTTTCACGCTGATAAAGAAAGGAACAGAAGTTGATAAGCTTGTTGGAGCCAACAAAGAAGAACTTAGGAAGAAGATTGAGAAACACAAGGCCTGATATGGCCCCCACCCAACCCCATCCCAAATTTTGGCAAGTGGTTTTCCTATCTACAATTACCATATGTTTGATGATTGGTCATTAATTCATGTATTAGGGTTTGTTATTTGAAAATAAAGATGCATGAATATTGGAGGAGAATGTAACAATTATTTTTGAATCTCACGACTTCTCTGGAAGTCTTGACATGCGGATTTATAAATGCATTAAGCATTCGTTGTAGTCAAGTGCTTGTAATATTAGTATAAGAGCAAAACTTTTATTTCGTGAGGACCCTCGTTGTGGTCGGGACATAATGAGAAAAATAATTCCATGGAATCATTCAACTGGAGAATTTGTAAAGCTACTCAAGAGTCCAATATTGCGAGTTGAAGGCGACGTTTATGGACTAATCAGCACGTTTAGTATATTCGCTTTACAGACCAATATTAAAATTGAATTTGTAACATCATCATCTTAAAACAATGGATTGTCCAGACGTCGTAAAATTTATGAATTCAAGCATCAATCAGCGGTGAGAAAAAAACTATAGTACTGATGTTGAGACATATTGATAAAACTCACAATTTCATTTCTCCACTATTTATGAATTCAAGCATCAGTCAACTTGAATAGAAATTTCATTTCTCCAAAACTCACAATATTTATTAATGACTGTGGGTCTATATTTTCAACGATTAGAAAATGGTCAATTTATTTATTGGACTAGTATCCCAAACATTTCCATCCTTCGCAAGAACTTCTCACTCTTCAAAATCCATTTCTTGAAACCCTAGCATTCATTGACATCACTTCTCTTTTAGCTAATTCTCATGTATTAAGGTCAGATGATTATTAAACTAGACTGTTCTATTGGATAGGACATCAAACAAATATCTCACACATCTCTTCCTTAAATCTTTTCAATCCTATCTAATTCAGCATATCAAACATGTTAAATATATCTCGGGTTCTCAATTTTCACTGTCATGATTAATTTACTTTGAGTGGCAAGTGGATTTAAAAGGTGCCAAAGAATATGCTAGTAGTTGGTAAATTGCATTTTCAATATATAATTTTTCTCCCATTTCACATATTTTATCTACCATTCTATGTCGCTTTCATTTGATGAGCAAAACATGAAGAAATTTCAAGTTCTATTCAAGCTCAAAAAATCATATTGAACTTCATAGAAATTTCATTATGAATCTCTGTTGGGTTAAAGGGAACACAAAACTTCTAGTACAAAGTCATTTGAGAGCCAGAAACAGAAAAAGATCGAGGATCAAAGTAGAAAAAATGAAGAATATCGAATGAAAGAAAATTTAGGAAGTTAAAACTTAAAAGACTACTACTTAGCTTGTATAGAATGCATTTAGTGTAAGAATTATGTCCCAAGTCCAATTTTTTTTTTCCACGAAACGCCATCAAAGCTTAGCTCCATGTAATCCTAAGGGGAGGTTAGAATTCTTCGACCATGTTTTATAAATAAAAAATGTTAGGATTTATGATGTATTGGCAATTCTGCAAACAAAATTAAGTCCTAATTAAAATTTATTAGGAGTTTATCAATTTATGACCAAAGTCAAAATAGGAGTTATTGAATCCTAATTAAAGTCAAAAGAGCTGGCATAGATAATATAGTCCTTGAAAAAGTCCAAGATGTCCAAGAAGATCTCATGTGATCAAGGGAACACAATTAGAAGTCTAGAGGGAATGTGACGCATTTTTAACATTGAAAATATTGGAATTTGAACAAGGCTACTACTAGAAGAACTGTAGTCCATTGAGTTAATTTTTCAACATATTTTGAATCACCTCAATCGGACATCAAGAAAGGAAGTTATGATGAAAATACTGACAATTGTTCAGCAGTTGCCTGTCCCGGGCCTAGAGCTTGAGCAATGGTGTTACGTGTGAAACCCTAATCGCTTTTTCAAGAGTTTTATTTGATCCACACTACCTAATTACCTCCTATTGTAAACACCTAAGCCCTAACACATTTTGTATGTGGTTGTTCATTATACTACTTCTTCATAACATCATTCCAAAATCCAATAACACATTCAAGCATTGAGATTAATCGTTGATTCTTGAGACCATTCAACCACAACTTTGGGAAAACATCAAATACACATAATCCACACTTTCTCAATAGTTTTTAGAGGTTGTTAAAGATTGAAAAAGCTTGGATCAAAAGCACAGGAAAAGTAGAAAAACAAGGTGTACTTGGATGATCTACATGAGATAAACAATTTCAGAAGATCGGGAACAAGTGTGAGTGAAGTACTTTCCAGCGGGTCTTGAAGATTGCAGGAATTAGATCATTGAATCTAGTAGGTTTTCTAAGCTAGATCATACTATAAGTTATATTGTCTAAAATGGAGGTTACTGGCTTAGTTTCGGAGCTTTTACTCAGTTAGGTTTTCCCCGTCAACATATTTTATGTTGTTTATTGTTTTCATATTATTGATTGTGGCATTCAAACTATAGGATAATCTGACACGGTTGATTAACTATCTAGAAACAATTAAAAAGCGAAATGTTGCTTTTAATTGAATAATTCCGCAATTTAGGTAAAAATAAATTGGCTAAATCTAAACTTTCAAGTGGTATCAAAGCCCAAATTCAATTTCTGGCCCTATTTTTTCTAAATGAGTAGTTCATTATCTGTAACGCCATATTTTGATGACAGTAACTACGCATATTGGAAAGTTAGAATGAGAGCCTTCATAAAATTGATTGATGAGCATTTTTAGTTCAGCGTAGTGAATGGTTGGACGGTTCCTTGTAGCATTGTTAATGGTGCCATCACCCTCTTCTATTGCTAATTGGTTGAAATCTTATTTAGATGAGTACAATTGGAATAGTAAAACCCCTACATGCTTTATTTATTGACTATCCCCTAAAGAATTTAGGCTAGTATCTATATGTGATATTACTAAAGAGGTTTGAGATATTTTATAGACCATACATGAAGGAACTCAGGTGATTAAGAACTCTAAGTTACAAATGTTGATCATTAGATTTGAAGAGATTAGGATGGAATAGGATGAGACATTCGATGACTTTTATGTGAGCTTGAATGACATAATTAATTTTAGTTTCAACCTAGATGAAAGAATTCATGAGCCTAAGATTGTCAGAAAAATCCTTAGATCCTTAACTGAGAGATTTACGCCTAAAATCACGACTATAGAGGATAATAAGGACATAGTTGCTATTAAGGTTGAAGAGTTGGTTTGATCTCTCTAGACTTATGAAATAACATTAGTTAAACTTACAAAAGATAATTCTTTGATCTTGAACGCTTTAAGAGATAACTGTAATGAGCCTTCTGATTCAAAGTCACCTAATGATGAGGAGATGACTTATTTTGCTAAGAAATTTTGAAAAATGTTTAGAATAAGAAGCCTCAAGAGAGACACAGAGGTGCTCCCATTGAGGCTAGAAAGAGAACTCAATTTGTGAGATGTCATATGTTTCAAGATTTTGTCCATTACAGAAGTGCCGTAACAACAAGAGAAATAAGGATAAAGTTATGAATGTTACTCTCACTAATGACAGGTCTAACTCGGATAATTAAAGTGGGAAGTCCATTCAGAATGAGAATGGGAAATATATGGCCTTCACTGCCAAGATTAAGAGTAAATTTGGTAATTAAGGAGAGTGAGAAGGTTGAGGGTATGATAGTGGCGAGCAATCTGGGGAGGATTCTAAAGATGAGGAACACATACATGAGGCTTATGATAAATTATATAAGGAGAGTCTTAGGATATTGACTACCAATAAAGTTTCATGTACGAAGGTCAAAGATCTTGAGCTAAAGAAAGAAAAAACTAATAGCATGACCTCCAAGAATTTATCTTATCTTTGAGTAAGTTGATCTCTGTGAATGAATCCTTAAATACTCATGTTGAGAATCTTCGAATGATCTTGAGCCTCTGGGAGACTTAGTGAGTTGAGTATTGTGAATGAGTCTTTAGAAAATATGGTTAAGAGCCTTATGAGCGATTTTGAGTATTCCAACACCCAACTCCTTGCATTCTTTAGTGGTTTATTGAAGTTTGATAGCATCTTAGGAATGACCAAGTCTGTTTGTAATAAGGGAGTAATAGGATATATAGAGAATGATCACAATGCTACTAGCACTTTCAATACCATTTTTGTCCTTACTACTGTCCAGCTCAAGTACATTCCTAACCTTGAACCTAAGATTAAAGGAATCGTAGAATAGAGGCCTACCAACCTAGGAATAGAAATCAACGATCACATAACCCTGGTCCTAGGTTTATCCTTACTTGTTGAAATTGTGGTGAGTTAGGACATATAAAGCCTAAGTGTCATAAATTCTTAAATAGAAATAGAAATAAGAACTTCAATAGAAATATAATCAGGATTTTGATAGCCAGATTGACTTTCTTACTAATCAAGTGAGTCAATTGACAGAGTTAATGACACATTTGACTAGAATTAATTTTTCCATTAGGCAAGTGTGGGTGAAGAAGAGTGATTTAAAAAATCTTGAAATAGATTACGGTGCTCTTAAAGGTAAGAGCATTTGTATACCTCACTGATTAGGCATTTCTGGTGTATACATGTGCTTAGTCACTGTGATTCATTCATTATTACATGCATCTCATTTTTTTATTTACTTTATAAGTAGTAGGTTTATGTATGTACATTTTCATCAGGTTTGCATTGACACACACATTTTTATTTTTTATTTTTGCATTGAATATATATATATATATATA
>NW_019260882.1:2044-5184 GCF_002742605.1 Olea europaea var. sylvestris | reverse complement strand
TTTTAAAAAAATGGGAAGGTTTTTTTAAACTACAACATGATATATGATATACTTGAACTTATGTGTTGTGACCGAGTATGAGTTTAATTGATATACTGTAACATATTTTTATTACTTGCTTAGGTTTTTATGAAATACTTGGTATAGATTTCTTCATATATCATCTGTACCTTATACACTATAATATTGTGAGTGGGATTTGGGATAGTAGTCACATGAAAAGGTGACTTTGAGCCTATTTGACTCAATCAATTAGGCTTGAGAGGTTTGTTATAACCTGGTGTCTATGGTTAATTAACTTGGGTTTTATTATAAGGGTCATCTTAGTCGCTTAATACAAAAGAGCCTGCACATATGTACAAAATTGATAAGAAAAATGATGAGCTTAAAAATTTAGAAAGTGTGTGTGTGTATATATATGTGCTAAAAGTCAGGGGAAGAAAAGAATAATATACATGCAAAATGAGGTTCTTCCATAGGTCCTAATATGTTATTATTGGTTTGACTTTCATAAGTAAAGAGATAAGCTTATTGATAGAGACATTTAGCATGTCATTTCTCACAAAATTAAGGTTTGGTCCTGCTTACAAAGGATTGTAGCACTTTACATACATGAGTCACTTATATAATATACTCCATTTTAACTTGAACTAAGTTAACATAGGAGTTATTGAATCCTAATTAAAGTCAAAAGAGTTGGGAGTAGTAGTATAGTCCTCGGAGGACTCTAAGATGTCCAAGAAGATTATATGTGATCAAGGGAATGCAATTAGAAGTCTAAAGGAAAAGAAATGCATTTTTCATATAGAAAACATTGAAATTTGGACAAGGCCATTTAAGAAGAATTATAGCCCTTGAGTTAGCTTTCCAACGTATTTTGAATCACCTCAATTGGATATCGGGAGAGAAAGTTATGTTGAAAATACTGACAATTGCTCAGTAGTTGCTAGCTTATCATTGGTCTAGAGCTCGAGCGAAGGTGTTACGTGTGAAACCATAGGTATCATTTTTCAAGAGTTTTATCTGGTCCATACTGCTTAATTACCTCCTACTATAAATAACTAGGCCCTCACACCTTTTGTATGTGATTGTATATTCTATTACTTCTTCATAACATCATTCTAAGATTCAAGAACACATTCAAACATTGAGATTAATCTTTTGATTCTTGAGATCACTCAACCACAACTTTGGGAAAACATCAAACTCACATAATTCAAAATACCCACTTGCTATACACATACATGAAGGTACTTTCTCAATAACTTTTAGAGGTTGTTGAAGATTGTTGGAGGTCGGACCAAAAGCACAGGAAGAGTACAAGGTATTTTTGGTGATTCACAGGAAATAGACAATTCCAAATGATCAGGAACAAGTGGGAGATAAGTACATTCCAGTGGATCTTGAAGATTGCAAAAATTAGATTAGTGAGTTTAGCAGGTTTTCTAGGCTGGATTATACTGTAAATTCATATTGTCTATGGAGGTTACTGACTTGGCCCTTGAGTTTTTACCTAGTTGGGTTTTCTCTATCAACATATTTTGTGTCGTTTATTACTTTCATATTATTGATTGCATTCAAACCATAGGATAATCTGACGTGATTGATTAACCATGTAGAAACAATTGAAAAGTGAATTGTTGCTCAATTGAATAATTTCGCATATTGAGTTAAAATAAATTGGCTAAATCTAAACTTTCAAATGATATCAAAGCTTTTAAAAAAATATAAGTACAAGCGAAAAGTGGATGTGGATATTTTACCTTTGGAGAATACATCCAATGTAAGATAAAAATGAGTCTCAAAAGCAGTAAGTTTGAAGTTATGCATGAATGTAATGCTCATAACTTCCCTCTAGTCCTAGCTACTATCCAAGCTCCATCTGCAAATAGATAAGAGGGCGCACCTATTTTCGAGCCTGTTTGCTGGTTTATTTCCTTCTCTGTTATATCTTTGCGAAGTGTTGGAATGGTGATGACCTTTCGAGCAGCTCTGAGTGAAAAATTAAGTAGGTCCACGTTTTGAAATTAATGGGGCCAAGCATATTCATATTAATTCTACAAATTAAATAATATGGTATATTTACATGTAAAAAATCATTAATCATTGAATGAAATAATTAAATTCAAAGTCATTCATCTAAAATATGAAAAATGAGTTTGGTTGTCTATATGAATCTGTGTAGCATTATCTTGCTCTATACATAAGTCTGCAAGTAATTTTCTGATCCAAATTGCTTGATTAACAGCAGAAGTTGCTGCTGTATACTCGGCTTCTACTGTGCTATGAGCAACTATGTCTTGTTCTTTGAATTCCATGAGAAAATTCCTGATCTAAAACTAAAACAGAAACCAGTTGTACTCCTTATGTCATCAACAAAACCTTCCTAGTCAACATCAGGCAACAATCAAGCTTCTGTAGAGTACCCCTTCATCAACATTGTTTGCTGCATCATTCTTTTTGAACTTCTCTTTTTGATTCATTAGTGTTCTCGCACTCTTGCAATCGTCCATATGAATTTTTTAAGTACTCTCTTTATTTCTTTTGACACATGAAGACTCTATCATGACTTTGCTTCACTTCCATTCCCAAAAAATAAGACATCAACATGAGATCTATCATCCCAAAGATACTGAGCATTTCAACTTTAAATTCTTGTATTAGCTTCTCATCATTGCCTATTACAAGTAATCATCAACATAAATAGAAACTAAGATCATATTATCATCTGTTCTTTTCATATACAAGGTGACATCATTTGGACTTTTAACAAAATCAAGACTTTGTAGGTGTCATCAATCTCATTATACCAAGCTCTAGGAGCCTGTTTGAGATCGTATAGTGCTTTCTTTAATAAGTAAACCTTCTCAAATTGTCCCTCCTTAGGCTGATCCATCAAAACCTCCTTATCCATATAACCATTTAGGATGCAGGTTTTATGTATAATTGATAAACTCCAACTTTTGTGTGCTGACAAAGCAAAATCATTCTGATTGTATCAAGCCATGCTACAGGAACAAAAGTTTCTGAAGAATCTATTCCAAACACCTGAGCATATCCCTTTACTACTAATCCGGCCTTATACTTGTTTATAGAGCCATCTGCATTAAGTTTACTTTTATAAACCCATTTGACACCTA
>NW_019260882.1:0-1390 GCF_002742605.1 Olea europaea var. sylvestris | reverse complement strand
AAATTTTTTTTTTTTTTTTTTTTTTTTTTTTTGACAGAAACACTAACAATACTCCTAAAATTAAGCCAATGAATTCAAAAATAAAAGAGTAATAACAAAATCATAGGGATTTGATTTTTTACCACCAGCTTAGCACCTTTATTTCAGAAGATTCTTCAGCACATGCAGTTTTTTTTATGGCTATCTATTAACAAAAAGGTATGGTGGTCGTGATTCTTCATTTTCACATGATACACATTTGGAGGATAAATTTGATCCCAGTCGCATCCTTAATAAAGGTACATTTTGTGATATTGCATTCTTGGAGAAAATTAAAGCTTTAATTTCCCAACTTGGAACAAAAGAGACTAAGAAAAGAATTTTATCCAAAAAAAAAAAAAGAAAAAAAAAGAAAGGAAAACATAGCAGCAAGAAGAAATAAGAGAACAAAAAAAAACTTTAATATTCTCTAGAAAGCAAATACAAAATAAGCAGCAAATGACTGCCTATTTATAGGTGAGTAGAGACCAAAAATAACTTCAACAAACTCCCAAGAAAACGTCAAGAAAATCCAGCCAAAAACTACTAATTTTTTTGCATTACTTCATTGCAGTTAACTACATATATTTGCTCCTAAAAATCTGCTGTAAAATTGTTCAACTTGAGACTAAATCAAACATGACTCAAAGTAAATAAATTAATGACAATTTGTGTTTAAATTTCAACAACCTCCCCTGAACTCAAACTTTCAGAACTACACATTCCCATCATTTTCTTCAATTTACAGAAAGCTTTGACATTCAATGGCTTTGTGAGAATGTCAGCCATCTTGATCTCCATACTTATAAAATCCTTCCGTAGCACGGACACTTCAATTAGGATAGTGCATCTGTATCGGACACGTGTCGATACCAATGCTCTTCGGACATTTTATTGTAAACATTTTTCATTTTTTATTAAAAATATTATATAATTTTAACTCAAGGTTATTAGTAAATAACAAATAAATACTTATATTTAAAAGATTTAAACAAGAAAAATTAATAACAAGTATAAAATTAAATTTAAACTATATAAATGAAGAATTTTAAAAAATTTAATCAACATGTCGTGTCGGTACTTTTTTTAAAAATCGCGTGTCAACATATCTAACACGTATCGTGTCGGACACTCGTGTCCGTATCGGTGCATCATAGCAAAATCCCATTGCTACTTCATTTTCTTTGACAAGCTCACGTATGTAATGAAATTTGACGTCAATGTGTTTATTCCTCCCATGAAAGACTGGATCTTAGTTAGGCAAATAGCTGACTTGTTGTCACGGAAAATCTTTGTAGGACTTGTTTATTTCTGATTTAACTCATCCAACAGTTGGAACAACCTACCAAACAGCGGAGGCAGTTGCCATATA
>NW_019260881.1:0-1032 GCF_002742605.1 Olea europaea var. sylvestris | reverse complement strand
GCACAATACAAATTTTGACTAGAACTCACAATTTCATTCTACAATCAAAATTCTATTTAGGTACGAATTTGGACGTAATCTTAACCTAATATTCAATGACTATAAGTATAGAACAAGAGCTACACATTAAGGAATCTCTTTTTAGTCTCTTAATATACATCCATATTATAAAATTTATCGAGAACAAAAGGCAAATTCATAACTTTTGATGGAGAAGATTAACCTAGAAAGAAATTGAAGGCAAATTACATCAAGAATTTGAAAATTTCGAGCTTGAAATTGGAGATCAAGATATATTGCATTCATTCATGTTTTGGGTAATATTTATTCATTATTCTTCTTATAATTTATATAAGATTATTAGGATAAATCCTTGTTTGTATTGGATGATGATGAATGTTGTTTTTCTATCGCAAGTATATAATATCGAACAAATAATATAATGGACCTTTGAATCTAGATAATAGTTTTTACAAAAACTATTATTTGTTTCTAGTTTACTATTTCCACTTCTATTTCATGAAAATGAATTATAGTTTGGTGATTTTTTCTAAGTTATACTAACTAGTCGAATGTATCGTAATGCACACACAACCCGAATTAGGTTTTTAATATGAAGATATATTAGAGCATACAAATTTATTTATAGATTACTTTTAATTTTCTAATCAAGATTCTTAACTAAATATTGTGTTCAATCGAATTCTTCTAACGTATTTAATTTACCTCTTTCGAGTTCAGGTTGAATTTTTTTAACTAAGTCAATTCCATATCTCTATATAAATCAAAATATACCTTATTTAAATGCATTAAATTTCTAAAAATGCATGTAACGACCCCATTAACTAGAAAATATATCTCTACGCTTTATACTAGTTCTCGAATTTTACTACATAGTCTAAACCTATAACGCACATATCGACTTGTTATAAATTCACAAAATCATTGAAT
The DNA here is from genome assembly GCF_002742605.1 of Olea europaea var. sylvestris. NCBI lineage: Eukaryota > Viridiplantae > Streptophyta > Magnoliopsida > Lamiales > Oleaceae > Olea > Olea europaea. Next base: position 81 of record NW_019260881.1, on the reverse strand, counting down.
TATTAGCCTAGTAATTCAAGTATTAAACACTATTAATAAAATCAACACATGAAAATGAGAACTAGAATTTAAAATTGCATT
>NW_019260880.1:0-1032 GCF_002742605.1 Olea europaea var. sylvestris | reverse complement strand
TCCTTTTGCGCCCCAAAAACTGATTTTGGTTAGAATAATTAGCAGAAATAAGAAAATGATTTGTTGATACATTCAAGTAATTATGTGTTTTACAATTAGTACACCAGATTTATTGTCATAACCTGGATTTTCCAACAAAATCAATCTATTAAACCCCTAATCATGAGCAAGTTCATAAATATATTCCTAAAAGATCAGTGGATATAAGAAGTCGTATTGTTGAGATCTATCTAGCAGGAAAGAAGAAATTGCAATCGTCGAAAATACCATCAAACTGAGTATGATTGTATGTGTGATAACATCTACTATACATGTAATATCAATAAACCTAATTATTGCAATTACTCAGGATACCCCAAGGTAAAAGAGCTCCTGACCAATTAGAAACAAAAATAAATAGAAACATTCTTGAATGAGGCCAGGGATGAATCGAAAAAGAAATCTTTATTTTTATCAAATCAAAATAATAATTTACATCATTAAGTATCGTGATAGGGAACCTAATGGGTCATACACAAAAAGAGAACTAGAAGAATGATATTTACTAGTTAATTAATAGACAAATGTTGAACAATTAAATAATTAGGCTGCTTATTAATGGGATGAAGTAAATTTATTAGATTAATTAATTTATGAACTAAGTTTAATTAATTCGATTAATTAAATATTGGTCTAGGTTAGATTTAAGAGATGGGTCAAGCTCACTTGAACTTCTATTAATAGGTTGCTAAAGTTCGAGAAATCATAATACATTAATTATATTATTAGCACAAAAAAGATAAACTCTGATTCTCTCATTCTTGTTTTCTATTGTGAATTATCATTGGAGGTTAAAAAATTGGATAGCTGTGGTATAGAGAAGCTAATTGCAGATCAAGGTCAGCAAAAGAGTTTGCAAAAAAAATTTAAACATATAATTCTTATCACAAATTCAATCTACACACAAAGCAGATCCTTGGTATGAATTGAAATTGTTTTAAATTTCGTTGTGCATTTATAAGTAAATTTTTAACACTGATATCAGAGCTTACT
>NW_019260879.1:0-1032 GCF_002742605.1 Olea europaea var. sylvestris | reverse complement strand
TGAGCCCATTTCGACACCGTCGCGAAAATTGACGACATTGCCCCCGGCGCGATTTTTGTTTCCGATCAATCAGTCAAATTTGAACCCATTCCGACAACGTCGCGAAAATTGCAGAAAATGCCCTCGGCGCGATTTTTGTTTCCGATCAATCAGCCAAATTTGAGCCCATTAGGACACCGTCGCGAAAAATGACGAAATTGCCCCCAGCGCGATTTTTGTTTCCGATCAATCAGTCAAATTTGTGCCCATTCCGACACCGTCGCGAAAAATGACGAAATTGCCCCCGGCGCGATTTTTGTTTCCGATCAATCAGTGAAATTTGAGCCCATTTCGACACCGTCGCGAAAATTGACGACATTGCCCCCGGCGCGATTTTTGTTTCCGATCAATCAGCCAAATTTGAGCCCATTAGGACACCGTCGCGAAAAATGACGAAATTGCCCCCGGCGCGATTTTTGTTTCCGATCGATCAGCCAAATTTGGGCCATTCCCACACCGTCGCGTAAAACGACGAAATTACCCCCGGCGCGATATTTTTTTCCGATCAATCAATCAAATTGGAGCCCATTCCGACACCGTCGCGAAAAATGACGAAATTGCACCCGGCGCGATTTTTGTTTCCCATCGATGAGTCAAATTTTAGCCGATTCCGAGACCGTCGGAAAAATGACGAAATTGCCCCCGGCTCGATTTTAGTTTTCTATCAATCAGTCAAATTTGAGCACATTTCGACACCGTCGCGAAAATGACGAAATTGCCCCCGACGCGATTTTTGTTTCCTATCAATCAGTCAAATTTGAGCCCATTCCAACACCGTCGCGAAAAATGACGAAAATGCTCCCGGTGCGATTTTTGTTTCTGATCAATCAGCCAAATTTGGGCCAATTCCGAGACCGTCGCGAAAAATGACGAAATTCCCCCGGCGCGATTTTTGTTTCCGATCAATCAATGAAATTTGAGCCCATTTCGATACCGTCGCGAAAATTGACGAAATTGCCCCCGGCACGATTTTTGTTTCCGATCAATCAGTCA
>NW_019260878.1:0-1032 GCF_002742605.1 Olea europaea var. sylvestris | reverse complement strand
AAAATGACGAAATTGCCCTTGGCGCAATTTTTGTTTCCCGTCAACCTGCCAAATTTTAGCCCATTCCGACACCGTCGTGAAAAGTGACGAAATTGCCTCTGGCGCGATTTTTGTTTTCGATCAACCTGTCAAATTTGAGATCATTCCAACACCATCGCGAAAAATGACGAAATTGCCCCTGGCGTGATTTTTGTTTCCGATCAACCTGTCAAATTTTAGCCCATTCAGACACTATCAAATTTGAGCCCATTCCGACACCGTCGCGAAAAATGACGAAATTGCCCCTGGCGCAACTTTTGTTTCCCGTCAACCTGCCAAATTTTAGCCCATTCCGACACTATCAAATTTGAGCCCATTCCGACACCGTCGCGAAAAATGACGAAATTGCCCCTGGCGCAACTTTTGTTTCCCGTCAACCTGCCAAATTTTAGCCCATTCCGACACTATCAAATTTGAGCCCATTCCGACACCGTCGCGAAAAATGACGAAATTGCCCCTGGCGCAACTTTTGTTTCCCGTCAACCTGCCAAATTTTAGCCCATTCCGACACTATCAAATTTGAGCCCATTCCGACACCGTCGCGAAAAATGACGAAATTGCCCCTGGCGCGATTTTAGTTTCCGATCAACCTGTCCAATTTTAGACCATTCGGACACCGTCGCGAAAAATGAAGAAATTGCCCCGATCGCAATTTTTGTTTCCCATCAACCTGACAAGTTTTAGCCCATTCCGACACCATCGCGAAAAATGACGAAATTGCCCCTGACGCTGTTTTTGTTTCCGATCAACCTGTCATATTTTAGCCCATTACGACACCGTCGCGAAAAATTACGAAATTACCCCGCTGCAATTTTTGTTTCCCATCAACCTGACAAATTTTAGCCCGTTCCGACACCGTCGTGAAAAATGACGAAATTGCCGCCTACGGGGTTTTTGTTTCCGATCAACTTGTCAAATTTGAGCCCATTCCGACACCGTCGCGAAAAATGACGAAATTGCCCCTGCCCTAATTTTTGTTTCCGATCAACCTGT
>NW_019260877.1:0-1032 GCF_002742605.1 Olea europaea var. sylvestris | reverse complement strand
TGAAAGTTGTATTAACGTGGCTAGCACTAATATAGTGGAAAAATTGGGTTTAACCTTATTGAAACATCCTAGGCCCTATAGATTACAATGGTTAAATGAATATGGAGATGTTAAGGTGACAAACAGGTTGTTAATTAATTTTTCCATCCTTAAATATCAAGATGAGATGATGTATGACGTTGTGCCTATGCATGCTGGACATATTTTGTTAGGGAGACCATGACAATACGATCCGAAAGTAATACGGGATAGGTATAAAAATAAGTATAGCTTTGTAAATGATGGGAGGTCTATTAATCTTTTGTAATTGATACTGGCACAAGTATATGAAGACCAAATTCAACTAAAAAATGAAGAAGAAATGAGAGTTAGAGAGTTAAAGAAAAGGAGAGAAAATAGTGAGGTAACCAATAAAGAGGAAAAGAGAGTTTGGCCACATGAGAGAAAAGAAAGAGAGCCCTTCGAGAGGAGAGAAAATCCGAAACAAAATTTCTTTGCGAGAGAGAATGAATTGAAAAAGACAATAGTAGAGAAGCAACAAATGATATTGTTGATCTATAAAAAGTCACTCCTCAATTTTGAGGAGCTTAACACACCTCTCTTTAATTTGGCTATTTCTTTGTTGCAATAATTTGAAGATGTATTTTCGGAGGACATGTCTAGTGGGTTACCACCCATTAGAGGGATTGAGTACCAAATTGACTTCATACCTGAAGCTGTCATTCCTAATTGACCAGCTTATCGAAGTAATCTGGAGGAGACAAGAAAGCTTCAAAGGCAAGTACAGGAATTGATGAGCAAGGGATATGTGAGGAAAAACATGAGCCCATGTACCGTACCTGTACTGCTAGTACCAAAGAAAGAAAGAACATTGAGTATATGCATGGACTGCTGAGCCATCAACAACATCACAGTAAAATATCGTCACCCAATTCCTAGGCTAGATGACATGTTAGATGAGCTACATGGTGCATGCATATTCAATAAAATTGACCTTAAAAGAGGATATCATCAAATTCGCATGCGGGAGGA
>NW_019260876.1:0-1032 GCF_002742605.1 Olea europaea var. sylvestris | reverse complement strand
GAGGTGGGTTAATGCTACTATTTGAGCCAAAATTTTGCAATTTCTTCTTGAATAATGTCATGCCACCTCATTGAGGTTACAATATCAGTTTAAATGATGCTTGATAATAGCCTGAATAAAAGATGAAATTAAATGACTTATTTAATTTTACATGTAATTTAATGTAATGTTAATGTCACTTATATTGAAATTGTAATCTTTAACATGACCAAATATAATTACTCTTTTTTCTTTGGTTTTTATATGGGTTGGGGGACAGCTCAGCATTGCCACCCACTACATGCTCCACTATTTTCCTACGTAATTTCCTAGGGTAATGATCGACACGTTTACGTACAGATTTTCCATGGTAAAGCATAATGCTATTGCTTACGGAAAAATCCATGGGTAATGACACACTTTTGCTTATGGATTTTTCGTGGATAATGACACACTTTTCTGTAATTTCCTTGGATAATGACACATTTACCTATGGATTTTCCTTGGGTAATAAAAACATTCACGCGGCGCCTACAAATTTTCCTTGGGTAATAACATGCGCTTTTATCTACGGAAAATTCTTTGAAACTTCTATGCACCATCGTAATAACAGTGAATGTTGGTGGATTTTCTAATGTAAGTTTTACCACGGTATAAATTGTAAAATTCCCTTATATTTACGATCTCAGGTACATTATTATTGAAAATATACACTTCAATTATAACATATAAAGGAAATATTACATAATCAATCAGAGATTTACACAAAATATTTGTAACGACTTGATAATTTAGTATGACGTCTTTTGATATATCATAGGGAGAGAAGAGTCTTCAAGCATACTTTCAAGACTTGACTTTTTGAGTGCAAAATCTAGCCAAAAGCATAATAATATATTCTCTTCCCTTTTTACGACCCTTGTTCATATTCAAGTATAATGTCCTTTTCATATGTAAATGAGAGAATTATGAAATCTCTAATCATTTTATATATAAACTAAAATTATTATAAGTGGAGGAGGACTTCACCTTACCTCACTAAAATAAATACAA
>NW_019260875.1:0-1032 GCF_002742605.1 Olea europaea var. sylvestris | reverse complement strand
GCAGCGGCGTTGAATATGTAGTAAGTTTAATTTGGTGAATTAGTGACTCTTACACTCCATTTAATGAGATATGTTTCATATAGTCGTAAAGCGTATTTTGTAATGATATTCGCAATCACATACAAATGCCTACTCGATAGGCATTTGTCACACACGAGAACCTTATAAATCAGCATTTAATTTAAGTGGCTCATAAGGTAAGTCTAGAATGTGAATAGCAAGATATGTGAATAAAATCCGCGAGTGTAAAAATCAACAAAGGCTTTCGCAAAGCGAACGATACTCCGGAGCAAGATCTAAGATCTTAAGACGAGGGAACTCAATTGCTATTATAAAACAAAGTCACACATTTTGTCACTCACTTTCGAACACTAATTGGTCAAGGCCACATTAGTAAAAAACCTCCTGTCACACAAACGCACTGTGTCAGCATTCACATGAAATTGCACAGAACCGAACATGTCATGTACCAAAGCTAGCATCGATGATTAATCATAGTAAAAAGTGCCTAAGATGAGCACCTCTCAATAAAACTTTAACAGGTCAAAGAGTTGTGTTCAGTTGAAAGAAAAAAGTTACTGTTGCCAGGAAAAATATCAAGGAAACAATTGGTAAAAGAGTTGAGATATGAATCACTTCAAGATCATTATCTTCCAAGAGAATTCACTTCAACTTCCTTTCAGATTTTGGTCTGGAGCCATCGATTTTACTACATTCCCGGTTAGGGAACTCGGGGCCTCAATGGTGTCTTTGAAGGACTTACCCTAAAATACCATCAAACTCGCTAAGTACATTGAAAATTAGACTTCACAGAAATTTATCTACAACTCAATTAATTGTACCTGATGCGTTCAGATCCCAAAACATCGCCACAACAGTCGAGAGCCAGAAGTGCACTCTCAGCCTATACATTGTGTCAAAATATAAGCTACCTCGAGTTCTTACAAGTTCGATGAGTGTAAAATAAGTAAAATGATTCAACTGATCAAAAAGTATTGATCATTAATTTGCACTTGATGATGGAAAAAACTT
>NW_019260874.1:0-1032 GCF_002742605.1 Olea europaea var. sylvestris | reverse complement strand
GGGAGAATGCAGAACTCGGGAGAACAATCAAGATATACGGTAACATTATAAGCTTATATGTTGTCTAATTCTTTTAGGTGCTATTAAGATTTTATGTCAGCATTTGCAGTTTCACATGATACTAGTTTTGGTAATACCATTACGAGAATTTCTCATGGAGAATAAAATTTTAACCTGGAACTCGCAATTTTAATTGAAGGAGTTAGGACTCGAGAGCTAAATCAAATTTCTAAAGTTTCCCAAACAGAACCCCGAAAAGGGAAGCTTTTCCAGCATAGCAAACTTAAGAATTTATCATTTGACTTATAGATCATAACCTAATCCAATACATTGAACACCAGCATTTCTTTGATAACCAATTACGTAATTTTACTATCATGACCATCATAAGTGTCAATTATCAAAACACAGACCTATATCAAGAACCTACATTAAATTAAGTCGATCAAATTCAAGTAATTCAGTAAGAATTTCGATGGCCAGATGATCAAAATGAACTAGTTTACCAAGAAATTGAAAGGAAAATCAAGAAATCAAACCTGTCAGTGAAGAGCATCCCAGCACAGAAGCATCCAATACAGAGAAAAATAGTGAATTTTCTTGAAACAACATTCTTCGAAGTTGACTCCACTCCTTTACTCTTCCAGGACATTCTGCTCTTTTTTAGCTAAAAGTTGCTTAATTTAAGCAAAAACCATTACAAATCTTCACACAACTCAGAAAACCACCTGAAGCAACAGATCCAACAGATCAAATCTTTCACTTCACAAGCACCAATTGGCTAATTCAAGTAACCCAAAATTCAATAAAACAGTAATCAAATCAAGAATAAAAAATAAGAAATTATCAATATGTACAATTCATATCATACAACCCAATTACACCTCTCTCTTTTCTCTGTGAAAATTCACCCAGATATTTTAATAAACTGTTAATCAGGGCGACCAACTTTTCGTCTCTCTCTCTTTTTTATGTATGTATATTTACTGGTGTAGTTGAATCTGAGAAGAAGAAGAAGAAGAAGAAGAAGAA
>NW_019260873.1:0-1032 GCF_002742605.1 Olea europaea var. sylvestris | reverse complement strand
TAAATTGGTCACATATGTCATTGTATATGGAACTCATATGTATGATACATGTTTGCAGGCTGAAGTCGGCCCTGAAAAGTGATTGAGAATTCATATGCCAGTGAACAGATTTTCCACAATGACATCAAACATTGTAGAATCAGTTAATGTAGTCACAAAGGCAGCTAAGAATTACCCCATTGTGTCGTTGCTAGAGTCTTTACGACAAACAGTGCAAACTTGGTTCTGTAAACATAGAGATGAGGCGCATGGAACTTTCACAATGTTGACAAGCAAGTTCAGAATTAAGGAACTTAAGGGCAGGTATCTTATCTTTATCCTGATGTTTGTGTATGTGTACTAAATGAAGATACATGTGACCTGACCATAATTGCATCCAACCTGGAATGAACGGTTGTGATTGTGTTCTAACTATAAATGCATGTGACCCAGTATTAAATTCATCTCTCTTGAAATTTGCATTTGCAACGCTGAGTGATTTAATGTTTGCATCTGTGACTCGAATCCATGATATCCAAAATAAAGTATGACTGCATGTGACCCGATTTGAGCAATGTACACTGAAATTTGCATGTCTGTGACTAGAACTGATCTTTTTGAAACTGACAAAATACAATTGGTACCACAACACTACATTTTTGCAGGTATCTGCTTCCAACCAGACAATTTTTTCCGTCATCAGCAATGACAGGTCCACCTTTGTTGTTGATATTGAGGAATGTACATGCACGTGTCGGATGATGCAAGTCGATCTGATGCCCTGTCCACATGCATTGGCTGTAATTGCGCATACAAAAAGGGATCCGTATGCTTACTGTTCATATTATTACACAAATGATGCATTTTTAAAAGCTTATGAACATTCAGTATATCCTATTGGAAACCCAGACGAATGGACAGTTCCTAATGAAGTACAAAATCGAATTGTGTTACCTCCTAACCAAAAACAAAGTTGTGGAAGACCTACAGAGAAAAGGAAGAGATCATCTAGGGAAGGCAAACCGAAAGTAAGGTGTGGACGGTGTGGTGAAC
>NW_019260872.1:0-1032 GCF_002742605.1 Olea europaea var. sylvestris | reverse complement strand
CATCCTGATCGCACTGCTGCAAAGGCAACCAGAGAAGCTGAGAAGCATTCTCAGCAAGCAGAAAGGAAGATGAAGCGCCTTCGCATAGCCTTCCTAAATGCATCGCTGCAATGACGGGTAAGGAGGCTGAGAAGCACTCTCAGCAAGCAAGGTGGCTTGCAGGCATCCTCAAAAATTGTCTTCCATCATTGAACTCTTCGTAAGGAACATGGAGACGATGGGAAGAACTTCGCTAGCCAAAGAATATTTCCTATATCCCCCATACAAAAGGTGATATCAAGAAAGATGGCAAAATGGGCGGATCAAATGACCCATTTCCATGGAAGACGAAGGTTTTGGATCGATTGTCAAAATGCCAAACAATGGCAGCAAATTGGTTTTGAAGAAGAAAATGGAAGTGAAAATGACAAGTGTGGAATATAAGTGCATTTTTAAAGGCGTGAAGGTGAAGAGACAGAATATGAACAGCCACATTCGTGCCTAGTAACTAGAGTCAAATGACCCGAAATCTTGGGCGAAAGAGACAGAAAATACCAAGAGAAAATGTGCAAAAAAATTTAGCATAAAGTAGTTAAATGCTTGAGCAATTGACGATTAAAAGACAAACGTCAATAAATACACAAGAAGTTAAAATGGTTATTCATTAACGATGATGGCTGCTGTTATGATCAAAATTAGCAATGGATATCAGTACAAGGTTACAAAGGGAAAGTCAATACGAAATTACAAAAAGAAAAAGTTAAGGCATTATATGTCTTAATTACAATTCGCCCCATACCAAACGAATTTTTTCCCTAAGTCTCCCCTAGTCCTCTCTCTGCCGAGAAGAAGTGATATTCAATTCAGCCACAACATCATCATCAACTTTCAGCTTCTTGTACTGCTCGACCAAAGACTTGGTTCGCTCAATTCCTTGGGAGACATTACGCTTTTTAGCAGCCATTCTCACCTTGCAGTCGTCCATCTTGGCTTGAAGCTCCTTCATCTGTGCAGCTAAACTGGTCATCAAAGAGTCTTCAATCATGACTTCAG
>NW_019260871.1:19437-25900 GCF_002742605.1 Olea europaea var. sylvestris | reverse complement strand
ATCACCCAATAATAATATATACACAATTTTCATTTCCACTATTTCTAATAAAATATACCTTAAAACTCTAATGATTGATAAGTGTTGATATTTCTTGCAATGTGATTACTTAGTCCAAATAAAACCAACTCCAAATCATGTTTTAATCATGCCTCTTCAACAATCTATCATATAATTCATAATTCATCATTTTATTTTAGAGCACTTTCTAACCTTGACATAATCCACTACCATAAATCATTATCATGAATCAATCACTCATCATCTTTAAATATAAGAGCAAATATTTCCTCAGAATTTCCTAATCGCAAAACTTTTGACATTTCTATACCCATACAAATTTTGTTCTTTCTTTCTATAAAGAGACAATAATAATATTTAATCCATAAAAATCTATACTTTTATTCCATAAAAAGGCCATCAGCCTATCACCAATGCATAAGCTTTCTATATATCACACAAAGACTTTCAATTAAGATTATAACCTAAAGATACTGTTCCGCAATTGGATAAAATTTACATGATGATCGTCTTAAACTTCAAACTATCCAACATATCATCCATATATTCCATAATGTATAGATCTCCGAAAGAGTGGAATACTTTATTCATGACATTCAAAAATACAATAAAAAATAACTCAAATTTTACATCACAAAAAAATATTCATTAAATTCACCTTACTTCAAAATTTGGCTCGAAGCTTCCAAATTTTATATAGAATATAACATAATAATCCAACAAATGATTTTGGCAAAACCAATTAACTTAATAACCCAAATATATCATCTCATTATTACGTCATAGGACAACCATAAAATTCATTTACTTGTTATTCACCATATCATGTTATGAACATATAACATCGTCATTTATTGTCATATTGTATGGCCTAAAACATTTACTTATATCAATTTTCCTTAACATTACAAAAGAATAACCTCTTTTATCATGCGAACCTTTTCACACATCGCTAAACCACCAAGATTTCATATGTTAATTTTCCAATCTCAATAAATTCCAACTTTATCATTCTCTACTCCTTTTTGTTTTTCACTTAAACATACCTGAATACACATATCCATTTAATTATAGTTCTTGAACAATAAATTATTCCAAAATAAGTAATTATGATGAAGTATATCACTTCTCCTTCCTTTTTTTTCTCTTTCTTTTTTCACATCTCTTATAACCAACAGCTCATAAATAATCGAAATGATTGAAATCACCCAAGATAATTAAATTTCCTCATTGATTGTTACCATACCATTCCCTTTTATTTATCGTGTCAACTATATCAAATAATTCAACATATAAATTGATAATTAAGTGGTTATATCATCTATCACTTTGAATGCCTATACATAAAGAACCTGTAAAATCATTAAAATCTGTTCAACTCGTAATAGGTTAAATAGACCACAATTTCAATCCAACAGCTAATAACACTTTCCACTCATCGAATCATTGCAACTATCATATTTACATACTAGTCTTTTCTCGATCTGTTAAAAATATCTTCTTATAGTTTTGGTTCCATACATTCGAGCTTGAGAGCCTGTGATTTTCGCCACCACGACATGTGACCATAAGCACTGAATATGCAAAATATACCAATGCATAAACTAGCAAGACATTCAATACTTTATAAACCATGCTCTGATACCAATTTGACACGACCCATCCCGAATCACTCTAGTGGACCCGAAATGTGACGTGCGCGCGATGATAGATCCTGACTAGATGTCAAATCTATCACCAAAGCTGACTATGAGATATTTCAAAAAAATGCAATAACATTAAATGCTTATGTAAACACATAATGTGTGGGCCAAATTATTTATTTCGTGCTTCATCAATATGAGTTATAATATTCAACATGTCGCGTGGCTCTTATTCCGAAATCATTAGGATCTTCTAGCTAAAAATGATAAATTTTCACCTATAGGAAAAATCGTAGGAAAATATATGAGTTGATAGCTCAGTGAGTGGAGAAGTTCGAATTAATTATACTTTTTCATTTTTACATTTTTATCGAAAATCGAGTTCATATTATTGATAACTCGCAAGATAACATCATATAATTATAGTCAAAACATGAGACATTTACATAACGTGGTAAAATAGCCAAAACGTGAGACATTCACATAACGTGGTAAAATTTCATCTCAAGTCATGATGTAAACATAAGCTGGTAATCATACTATAATCTCATCACATCAAATGTACTAGAAAATCTACCAAAAATGTACCCTTTGACTAAAATTTGTAATCTGTCCCTCGAGCTAAGAACTTTCACCACGGGTCTTTGGCCTCTCCGTGAACGAAAGCGGGTCTCAAGACCTCTAATAATCAAGACCCCTCAGTGAACTATATAAACATAGTCACGACCCCTTCATCCCCAGTTGACCCCTCAATGTAGTACAGAACACGGCCAAGACCCCTCAGTGAACTAGAAGAAATATATAATCACGGGCATTTTTCTGGTTGATCTCCAAATCATACCTCATATTCCAACTCACAACGTACAGTATACAATCTTTAAAATCTACATGTATCATAATAAAAGATATTTCCATAATAACCATATAATTCGAACACATAATTGCATATAATTGCACATACTTTAACAATATACTTAATTTATAAATACTTTAAACATATTTATATTTTTCCACTCACAGAACTATGTACGCCAAAATCAACTCGATTGGTAAGTTGTCCCGATATTTGTATCGCTGCCTGAAATATGATATCATTTTTAAATCAATAATTAACTCTTTTAAGAAATTTCTTTAATTAAATAGGCTATACCCAAACTTAATTATTTTACGTTTAGGCAATTTCTAAAGTCTCTTTAATTACAAAAACTAATTTTTCTTTCATTTTACTCAATTTTATAGTTTATTATACTTAACCCCTTCAATAAAATTGAATTTAATCCAACAACCTAATAACTATAAAATCAAACATAACATTTCAATAAGTAACTTTTACTTAACTTTCAAAATTGAGAAATTCAAGCCTAATAGTATAACTCACTTAATTCTTAACACGTTGGCAAGTTTTCCCTTTTTTTTCCTTCTTTTTCTTCATCTTTTCCCCTTTTCCCCTTTCTCTTTTTCTCTCTTCTTGTTCTTAGTAACGTCTTTTTTTTTTTTTTTGTGTTTTGTGTGTTATTAATTTGGTTTTGGCCGCCTCATATATATATATATATATATATATAGGCTATCTAATCAACTCCTAAGGCTGCGTCTCCTCCTCATTACTTTACATATACTCGTAAGTCCACTAAGTTACCAACTTTTACATACTATTGTTACTCTAATTCTTTCTTTTCCTATCTAGTTTCTATTCATCATCTTCCTAGAGAGGTAATTTGTGACCCACTTTGGTAAGAGGCCATGGCCGACTCTGTATCATACTCACACTTGGGACTTGGTATATGTAATGTTACAAATACAATCAATTGGCTCTCATTGAGTGTATAAAACCAAAGCCAAGTCAAATCGATATGTTGGAAGATACAAAGTCCAAGTAGTCGCTAAGGTGTAATCTTAGAAGTATTGTATGAAATATGATGAAACTTTTTCTTACTATTGTTACTCTTAACTCTTTCTTTTCCTATCTAGCTTCTACTCATCATCTCTCTCGTACACATCTTAGAAATGCCTTCTTAAATGGTGATACACATGAAGTCTACATGACTCCTTTTTTGGTGTTTCTCATCAACTTTGTGAAGTTGACAAGCTCAGCAAAGTAGTTTGCTGTCTCAAATAGGCAAGTAGAGCTTCGTTTGAGAAGTTTTTTTTTATCGTGATTATTTAACTTGATTTTCGACCTGGCCATCACGATTCAACATTTTTCGCAAATGTATAGCCATTGGCCATATTTTAATTCTTTATATGAGGATGTGATTATTACTGATGATGATGTTGATGGATTGTAGCACTAAAGTAGAGTTAGCTTATTGTCTACAATAAAGGATTTGGTTTCACTTTGTTACTTTCGGGATACTAAAGTAGCTTCTCAAGTCTAAGCACATAATTGATATATTTGAGCATGCTTGTATTACCGATAATAAGAATGTTGATCTCAATATTCTCCTTTTGATGGTTCTCCATTGTCGGATCTTAGTTTTTATTATTTCACCATCGCTCATCTAAGTACTACACATGCTATTTATATTGCCTGTTAGTTTGTTACCCTGCCTACTATAGTTTATTGGGCTACTATTCTATATATCCCAAGTCTTTTCTATCGGTTATGACTATTTATGGTACTCTATAACCTAGTTACTAAATTCAGAGTCTTTTAGTTTCCGCTACTTCATCTCTAGAATTGCGAGAGTATTCTTCTGTTGATTTATTAGTGATCCTATAGATCGTGAGTCTACCATTAGCTTCTGAATCTTTCTTGGAAATTTTTTATACTTTGGAAATGCAATAAGCAAGATATTGTTTGTAGATCTTCCATAGAAGTAGAGTATCATGCCATGGCTTCTACTACTTATGAGGTAGTTTGTTACCTTGGTTTCATGTAGAGATCGCTGTGTTTCTTAGCCAACCTACTACATTGCATTGTAACAACAAGAGAGAAAATTACATTTTGTGCAAGTTAATATTCAATGAAGGGACCAAATAGTTCAAGATTGATTGACTTAGCCAACCTACTACATTATATTGTAACAATAAGAGAGAAAAATTACATTTTGCGCAAGTTAGTATTCAATGAAGGGAACAAAAACATCAAGATTGATTGTCATGTCCCTCGGCATCATCGTTAGCATAGCACTCTCATTCCTTCTGCTATGCAGATTGTTAACTTGTTTACAAAGTCATACTCCACTTCACAATTTCATTATTTTTTCTAAAAATTCTCGATTATTTTTACAGCAGTATCATGAGTTCAAAATCCAGCCCTTGTTTGAGCCATATTATATTCCAAAAAATGTATTTTTGAATAGTGTATTATGGAAAATGTGTGGTTAAAAAATAAAGAAAATTTTTGAATTTGCATATAATATTATTTTATTGCAGAATGTGTAGTTGAAATGATGTCAAATCACTGTTTAAAAATGTATTTTTTTGAAAAAATGTGGCTCAAACATAGCCTCAATATTAAAATATATTAGGTATTTATCCTCATGGGTAGATTAGTCTTTTTAGCTATTTGCTAGCAAGACTATATAAATCTTATTTTCTATGTGCTTAAATTATACAAATGAACATGAAACCTAACCACTTTTCTCTTCTATATTTTCTTTATATTTAACATATAGTTTGAGAGAGAATTGAAAGACTGGGAAATTTGAGAAGAAGAAAATGTTTTACTCATAGATGCTTCTATCAGAGAAGGGACTTTTAGGCACAGTTGGTTTCCTGCTCATTGCCACAAAAGGCTTAAGAAAGATCAAGTTAACTAGGCTGATATTATCTCTTGTTTCTTCTTTTAACTTCTTGAAATTTCTCACTTGTTTTCCCAGTAATCGAGAAGGTGCCTTTTTTTTTTAATATCGATATTGGACTCATTTTGTGGGTTGTAATTAATTAGAAGCTTTTGACTTGAGAAAAAGTCATTTTGGATGAGAACACATTTGAAAGAAAATAGGATAAATAGAGTTTTATAAAAAATATAAATCAATTCTCTCTCTCTCTTTCTCCAAAAACGTGTGAGGTGTATTGAATTTTAATTTTATTTTTTTTAAATTTAACATTAATCCTTTCCAGACTTCTGCGGCTTCCTTGAACGTAGTTAAAGAAGGAGAATGGCTTCCTGCTTTTAAAATATGTGCCACTCCTCATTACTTTACATATACTCGTAAGTCCACTAAGTTACCAACTTTTACATACTATTGTTACTCTAATTCTTTCTTTTCCTATCTAGTTTCTATTCATCATCTTCCTAGAGAGGTAATTTGTGACCCACTTTGGTAAGAGGCCATGGCCGACTCTGTATCATACTCACACTTGGGACTTGGTATATGTAATGTTACAAATACAATCAATTGGCTCTCATTGAGTGTATAAAACCAAAGCCAAGTCAAATCGATATGTTGGAAGATACAAAGTCCAAGTAGTCGCTAAGGTGTAATCTTAGAAGTATTGTATGAAATATGATGAAACTTTTTCTTACTATTGTTACTCTTAACTCTTTCTTTTCCTATCTAGCTTCTACTCATCATCTCTCTCGTACACATCTTAGAAATGCCTTCTTAAATGGTGATACACATGAAGTCTACATGACTCCTTTTTTGGTGTTTCTCATCAACTTTGTGAAGTTGACAAGCTCAGCAAAGTAGTTTGCTGTCTCAAATAGGCAAGTAGAGCTTCGTTTGAGAAGTTTTTTTTTATTGTGATTATTTAACTTGATTTTCGACTTGGCCATCACGATTCAACATTTTTCGCAAATGTATAGCCATTGGCCATATTTTAATTCTTTATATGAGGATGTGATTATTACT
>NW_019260871.1:9390-15855 GCF_002742605.1 Olea europaea var. sylvestris | reverse complement strand
TTTAATCTGGTACCATTTTAATCTTGTGACCCCCTCCTTACCTGGAAGCCTTTTCAGTTGCGTGTTATCCAAATCATTAAGACGAAAAATAATATTTTTAGGAAAAATCTATTTTTTTTAGAAACTTCTATTTTGAAAAAAATAAAATAAAATGAAAAACAAGGGGGAGGGGGATGGGGGGCTAATTTAGGAAACATCTATATAAACGTGAATTATTATTATTTTTGCTTTTGTTTTTCAAAAAAAAAATAAAAAAAATAAAATTAAAGTCTTAGATGTTTATGAGATAAAAATCATTGGCACGTTACACTCACTACTTGACCACTCTCCAATTGATCCCAGGTATGAAATGTAATGACATTTTTTAGCATGATTCATATGATGAAATGTATAACATGTTCACCTCGCATAATATATTTGTCATTTTACTAGAATATCTTTCATGCACCGAGCATAAAATAATATTAATGATGCAAGATTAAGCAAAATTTAAATTATACTTGTCACATGATTAGGATGACTAGGAATAGCCTAACATACTTCCAGCGTGCTGAAATGACCACTGAGAACTACATAAATTATAAAGTTAGATGGAAGCGAACTTTTGTTGAACATGTTGAAGATTTTCTTTCTAAGTGGGAATGAGCAAGATCATTCGGATATAATGAGGGGACAGTCCTCTCGATATACCACCTTATAAGCACTATGCGACTTCAATGGAGAAATGTGGCTAACTTCGTGACGAATATGGATTATGAGTTATATTTGGAAGAAGATTGGGATAAGATTGATTTTAAAAGATATTGTGAGGATATTATAATTTTATGAAATCATAGACAACAAGCACCAGCGGCCGAGCCCGAACCTGAGCCCGAACCAGAGCCAGAGGAGGAGCCGAAAGAGGACTTAGAGGAAGAGATCTAACTAGAGCCAGAATTCTTCGTCGAAGGCTCTTCTTTGCAATTTTTGGAAATATGCCCTATTTTACTATATCGATAGCACACATGCTTCCCAAACAAACATTCATCTCTATGCATTTTGTTGCACTTTGGACAGGTTGCAACGACTTGTCTAAAACTTGATCTGAAGTTAACTTACTTGTTCTGTCCTTCTCCTTTCTCTTCATTGGACCCATTCCATTTCTTCTTTCATGAAGACTCGGCCCCTTGCTGAAGAGTTTGGTCAATTTCCAACCTATTTGAGATTGCTTGTGCAGTCTGCAATACTCGGCTATAGATGGTGAATTGGTAGGATGCCAGTATTCTACCAATCTAAGGACGCAATCCCAATTCGAACCTCCTTTCTTTCTTTGCTTCAGTGTCCACTAAGTGTGGTGTATACCTTGAGAGTTGTTCGAATTTTCTCTCATAATCCTCAAGTTTCATTTTTCCTTGTTAGAGTTGAAAGAATTCTGTCTCCTTTTGATATCTCAGAGCTTGGGGGAAGTATTTCCCCATCACTTTATCCTTGAATTGTGTCCATGTCAGAGCACGTTGTTGCGCTTCTATTCTAGTGAGAGATGTTGACTCCCACCAGTGGCCTGTAGAGTCAACCAACATAAATTCTGCACACATCACCTTTTGAGCATCAGTGTAAGATAGATGTTTGAAGATGCGCTCCATTCCTCTTATCTATTCTTCGGCTACTAGTGGGTCTGCCTTGCCATCAAAGGTCGGGGGTTTGTAGCGATGGAACTGTTCCACAATTGAGTTGATGTTGTTAGCGTTTGCACCATGGGGACTAGCCTGTGCTTGTTGCCTACCCAAATCTTGTACTGTCCTTAGCAAATCTCTGATGATCGTAGCTTGATTTTGTTGTTGTCTTGATATTTTCTTAACACAAATAAATTTTTATTTAGGAATATTTGACTAAATAACCTAATATTATTAATAATCTTCTTAATAAATATAAATTTCCAAATCCTTACTTATAGTAACTTGCTCTTCGAAATAAAATAAATAAACAATTAACCTTTTCCTAAGTAAATAAATAACACATATTTCTAATCCCTGTAAGTAAAAAAAAAAAAAAATCTTCTTTTTATGGTATCTCATCATCCGAAGTAATGCATGACTTTGGCTCGGAATCTGCAACCAAATCAACGAAAATTTGTTGTTGGATTTCTTGTTCAAGGTCTTCGGGCATTGGTTTGATCTTTTCCTCTGGGTCTTCTTCCAGCTCCTCCTCAGCGTCCTCCTCTGGCACTGGCACTGGCTCGGGCTCAGCCGTTGGTGCTTGTTGTCCATGATTCCATAAAATTATAATATCCTCACAATATCCTTTAAAATCAATCTTATCCCAATCTTCTTCCAAATATAACTCATAATTCATATCCCTCACGAAGTATGCCATGTCTCTCCATTGAGGTCGCATAGTGCTTATAAGGTGGTATATCGAGAGGACTATCCCCTCATTATATCCGAATGATCTTGCTCGTTCCCACTTAGAAAGAAAATCTTCAACATGGTCAACAAAAGTTCTCTCCCATTTAACTTCATAATTTATGTAATTCTCAATGGTCATTTCAGTATGCTGGAGGTATGTTGGGCTTTTCCCATATTAGGACAATCTAGTATTTAAACTTGTTGAGTTATCGGATTTCCTATTAATTATTTCTGTATTAAATACTTATTTTAGTAGAATAATAGTATGTTTGAGCGTATATTTACAACATATGAGTTGTTAGTTCAATAATTATTAAAATGCGATTAATGTTCGTTTCGAATTAATTTTAAACATGTGGTTTAAACGTTAAATTAATATAGTTGAATATTTATGTGCTTAACTTTAAACAATGGGGAGAAAATAATAATAATAATAATAATAATAATAATAATAATAATAATAATAATAATAATAATAATAATAATAATAATAATAATAATAATAATAATAATAATAATAATAATAATAATAATAATAATAATAATAATAATAATAATAATAATAATAATAATAATAATAATAATAATAATAATAATAATAATAATAATAATAATAATAATAATAATAATAATAATAATAATAATAATAATAATAAATAAATAAATAAATTATTGTTTGAGTTTTCTTGATTTCCGTATCCACAAGACTGAAAGGCTTTATCAAAAAGATCTAAGTTGTCTAAGGCGAGCTTCAGATTTAAGCGGTTCGCTTGTGACCCCCCTCCTTACCTGGAAGCCTTTTCAGTTGTGTGTTGTCCAAATCATTAAGACGAAAAACAATATTTTTAAGAAAATCTATTTTTTTTAGAAACTTCTATTTTGATAAAAATAAAATAAAAAACAAAGGGGGGGAGGGCTAATTTAGGAAACATCTATATAAACGTGAATTATTATTATTTTGTTTTTGTTTTTCAAAGCAAAAAAAATTAAATTAAATTAAAGTCTTAGAGTATTATGTGATAAGAATCATTGGCACGTTACGCTCACTACTTGACCACTCTCCAATTTATCCCAGGTTTGAAATGTAATGACATTTTTTTAGCATGATTTATATTATGAAATATATAAGTATGTTCACCTCGCATAATATATTTGTCATTTTACTAGAATATCGTTCATGTACTGAGAATAAAATAATATTAATAATGCAAGATTAAACATAATTAAAATTATACTTGTCACATGATTAGGATGACTAGGAATAGCCCAACATACCTCTAGCGTGCTGAAATGGCCATTGTGAACTACATAAATTATGAAGTTTGATGGGAGCGAAGTTTTGTTGAACATATTGAAGATTTTCTTTCTAAGTGGGAACGAGCAAGATTATTCGGATATAATGAGGGGACAGTCCTCTCGATATACCACCTTATAAGTACTGTGCGATCTCAATGGAGAGACGTGACTTACTTTGTCATGGATATGGATTATGAGTTATATTTGGAAGAAGATTAGGATAAGATTTATTTTAAAGGATATTGTGAGGATATTATAATTTTATGGAATCATAGACAACAAGCACCAGCGGCCGAGCCCAAGCCTAAGCCCGAACCAAAGCCAGTGGAGGATCCAGAGGAAGAGATTGAACCAGAGCCGCAAGACCCTGAACAAGAAATCCAACAACAAAATTTCGCTGATTTGGTTGTAGATTCCGAGCCAGAGTCATGCATAACTTTGAATGATGAGATGCCATAAAAAGAAGATTTTTTTTGACTCACAGGGATTAGAAATAAGTGTTACTTATTTACTTAGGAAAAGTTCAATTGTTTATTTATTTATTTATTTGATTTTGAAGAGCAAGTTACTATATGTAAGGATTTGGAAATTTAAATTTATTATGAAGATTATTAATAATATTAGGTTATTTTGTCAAATATTCCTAAATAAAAATTTTATTTGTGTTAAGAAAATGTCAAGACAACAACAAAAAAAAGCTACGATCATCAGAGATTTGCTAAGGGTGGTACAAGATTTGGGTAGGCAACAAGCACAGGGTGGTCCCCGTGGTACAAACGCTAACAACACCAGCTCAATCGTGGAACAGTTCCGTCGCTACAAACCCCCAACCTTCGATGGTAAGGCAGACCCACTAGCAGCTGAAGAATGGATAAGAGGAATGGAGCGAATCTTCAAACATCTATCTTGCACTGATGCTCAAAAGGTGTTATGTGCAGAATTTATGTTGGTTGACACGGCAGGCCATTGGTGGGAGTCAGCATCTCGCACTAGAACAGAAGCACAACAACGTGCTCTGACTTGGACGCAATTTAAGGAGGAAATGATGGGAAAATACTTCCCACAAGCCCTGAGGGATCGTAAGGAGACAGAATTCCTTCAACTCAGACAAGGAAAGACGAAACTTGAAGAATATGAAAGAAAATTCGAACAACTCTCAAGATATGCACCATACTTAGTGGACACTGAAGCAAAGAAACCAAGGAGGTTTGAATTGGGATTGCATCCTTGGATTGGTGGAATACTGGCATCCCACCAATTCACCACCTATAGCCGAGTATTGCAGACTACCCAAGCAATCTCAAATAGGTTGGAAATTGACAAAACTCTCCAGCAAGGGGCCGAGTCATCAGGAAAGAGGAAATGGAATGAGTCCAACGAAGAGAAAGGAAAAGGACATAACAAGAAGGTTAACTTTAGATCAAGTTTTAGACAAGTTGTTCCACCCTGTCCAAAGTGCAACAAAATACATAGAGGTGGTTGGGAAGCATGTGTACTATCGATGCGGTAAAATAGGGCATATTTCCAAAAATTGCAAAGAAGACCCTTCGAAGAAGAATGTCGAGCCAGAAAAGAAAGGAAAAGCCCGAGTTTTCGCTTTAGCCTAGCGACAGGCCACGGAAGACCCGAATGCAATTAAATTTCGAGGATGAAATTTTTAAAGATGAGAGATTGTAAAGCCCCAAAAAAAAGTTTTAATTTAAATTATTTTATTTCATATGCTATATTTTTATATTTCGAAAATTTAGGGACTGAAGTGGAATAGTTTAACTTTAGTTTTATATTTTTTATTTTTGTCAAATAATTAGATTTTGATAGATAGAGACTTAGTATATTGATATTATACTCATTGGGTAGCTCGTAATTAATCATGTATTTTAAGCTGAAGAAAAAGTTATTTCGAATAAATTAGCCCCAAGATATTTAAGTTTGAAGATATTATCTTTATTTGACAAATAATTGGAGTTTCTTTATGATTTTAGCTTTACAATCATGATTTCACGTGTAGATAACCTTTGGATTTTGATTGAGATGAAAGGATAATTGTCAACTCCTAGTTGCTATTATCTACTTGCATTAAAATAGTAGAAAATCTCATAATTTATGCTGTAGAGTGTAGGGAGTTAGGATAGTACAAAATAAATCATATCACTTTGCTTGGGGAACATGGCAGTTCCAATTCTCTTTTTGCAAATGTAAAGATTTTCTTTGGCTAAAAATAACTTATTTAAATACAATTTAAACTTCATCACCTGTCACTTTCCCATGTTCCCTATTCTATTTAATGATTAGGATTTACCTAAATACAGTTATAATGTAATCATACTTAAAGATTTAGGCTTATCACATCACGATTTGCTTTATAAAAAATTTTGCTTTATCCAATTAGGTGGTACACTTCTCTTTCATCCCAATTTCACCAAAACTCTATCATCTTTTCTACTATAAATACCATGTCAAAAGTCTCATCATTCGCTACTAAAAAAATATAAACACAATACTTACGGCTAAGAGAGAGAAGAGAGAAAGAGAGAGAGAGAGGAAAGAGAGAGAGTAGTATTGGAAATAAAGTTTGCATACATCAAATATTTTAATCACGTATTTTTCAAAGCGGAGAAAAGATTTTGAACGAGCATTCAGACTTTCAAACAAGGTAAGATACATATTTGCAAGTTGTTTTTGTTTCTATATACTTTTGTATGCAATTAAATATGCATGGATTGCTAGTGGACCTTCGGGTTCTATAAAAAGAGAAATGAAGTCCTACGAGATATAAGAGGACCTA
>NW_019260871.1:0-849 GCF_002742605.1 Olea europaea var. sylvestris | reverse complement strand
ATATGGTTAATTGTAATAGTTGAATCTTATGGTTTTAGTCTCCCAATTAAACACATAGCTCGTAATTCTCTCTGGCGATGAGATACAGAACAAAATGAACAATTCATGTACATGTGATTTGGGGACCATTATCGTATTTATATATTGGCGCCTCTTGACCTAATTTGATCCATCATAGAATTACGAACTTGGGCCTGGTATCTACAAATAAAATAACCATATTTTAATTCGATGCATTAAAGCCCAAAATAACGAAGTCTTATTGGATCACTTTTAACTTTCCTTAATCGAATTCGATAGCCTTTATTTAACACACAATTATTCATACATATAAGCCCACATGATCGATTTATCCTTACAATCTCCCACTTGGACTATATGTGTCACCTTATAATTGTGTACTAAACATAACCTTATGAGCACTCAGAATTTTGCTATTATTACCGAATGTATCCCCAAACAATCTAGTCTATCAATCATATCAACATAATATCACAACATTGTAAATAAACCCATCAATAATTACGTATATCGATATAACTGAATGGCATGGATATGCTGCTTGGAAATTACATGTAATGTGATATGCAACATGCCTATTTCCAACTGGTCCACCTTAAAATCATAGTGAGATCATTATAAACAAGTTTAGAGATAATAAACCAAATAAACCTTATCACTAAAAATAACTTTAACCATAAACCATGTGCAAAATAATAGTACACGTGTCCAATATGAAAAGTAAAAATACAAACACCCACTGAAACTAGATATCTTCAAGAGACATTACACTTATATGAGCAGCGTGCTCATGAAAGACTTTGGGTATTAATCCCTTAGTAAGTAGAT
>NW_019260870.1:0-1032 GCF_002742605.1 Olea europaea var. sylvestris | reverse complement strand
TACACTCTCTCAAATCCAAAAATAAATCACCCATCCAAATCCTATATAACAATCTATATACACAACCACCTCGGAATTGAATTTGCATTGGTGGTGGTAGCAGATTATTTTTTTCTTTGTTCTAGAAGTTTATATTTTAAAAAAAATATTAAAAAACAAAAAAATCTTCATACACAACCACCTTGGAATTGAAATAATGAAGCTTTTGAGGTTTATAATCACAATCTAGAGTGCCCAGTACAAGCCTTTGGCAACAACTACTTTAGGATAGCTGGTTCCTGCAAAGGGCTGGTATGTTTGTCCGATGATCTTTTTGATATTTTTGAAAGTATATGTTTGTGGAACCCTTCTATTAGAAAAGCTATTGCAATCCTAAAACCCCGATTTTGTACACAGAATGTGGCATCTGCAGTTATGTTCTTGGGTTTGGTTATGATGCCCTGCGGCATCAATTTTAAGGTGGTTAGGAATGTGCATAGTATTTTATCTGACCATGATTCAGTCATTCCAAAGGTTGTAATTTACACACTTGGTACTCAATCTTGGAGAGATATTAGTAGCAGTTCTCTATCACATTATTATGCCATATCAAAAGTTAGATAGACACGTGCCTTTTTGAATGATGTAGTGCATTAAGTTGCATACGATTGGAAGCGAGATCAAAATATCATGTGCTCATTTGACTTACTGAAGAAGACAATATTTTCTGGTACAAAGGTGATGATCTTCATTCATGTATTGATGAGAATATAAACAATTACATATGGATCAATTATAGGATCAATTACAGCTAATTACATATGAATTATGGGAGTTACATTCTAAAATCAAGGCTGGAAATTTTTACAAATGAGCTACAGGAGTTACAACCTAAAATAAAGTCACTAATGAAAATATTAATAAATGTAAAATATTATGGTTTATCATGCCCCCGCAAGATTGTGCGTCTGTCGCGGAGGCCAATCTTGTGACGATGATTATGAAATGGCTTTCGAGAAAGTGGCTTTGTTAGGGAATCAGCAAGTTGATCAG
>NW_019260869.1:0-1032 GCF_002742605.1 Olea europaea var. sylvestris | reverse complement strand
ACCGCACCGGGGGCAATTTCATCATTTTTCTCGACTGTGTCGGAATGTGCTCAAATTTGAAAGGTTGATCGGAAACAGAAATCTTGTCGAGGGCAATTTCGTCATTTTTCTCGACTGTGTCGGAATTGGCTGAAATTTGGTAGTTTGACCGCAAATAAAAATCGCGCCGGGGGCAATTTCGTCATTTTTCTCGACTGTGTCGGAATGGGCTCAAATTTGACAGGTTGATCGGAAACAAAAATCGCGCCGGGGGCAATTTCGTCATTTTTCTCGACTGTGTCGGAATGGGCTCAAATTTGACAGGTTTATCGGAAACAAAAATCGCGCCGGGACAATTTTGTCGTTTTTCGCGACTGTGTCGAAATTGGCTAAAATTTGACTGGTTGATCGTAATCAAAAATCGCCCCAGGGGCAATTTCGTCATTGTTCGCGACAATGTCGGAATGTGCTGAAATTTGACAGGTTGATCGGAAACAAAAATCGCGCCGGGGCAATTTCGTCATTTTTCGCGACTGTGTCGGAATTGGCAGAAATTAGTAGTTTGATCGGAAATAAAAATCTCGCCTTGTGCAATTTCGTCATTTTCCTCGACTGTGCCGGAATGGGCTCAAATTTGACAGGTTGATCGAGAACAAAAATAGCGACGGGTGTAATTTCGTCATTTTTCGCGACTGTGTCGGAATTGGCTAAAATTTGACTGGTTGATCGGAAACAAAATCCGCACCGGGGGCAATTTCATCATTTTTCTCGACTGTGTCGGAATGTGCTCAAATTTGAAAGGTTGATCGGAAACAGAAATCGTGTCGAGGGCAATTTCGTCATTTTTCTCGACTGTGTCGGAAATGGCTGAAATTTGGTAGTTTGACCGGAAATAAAAATCGCGCCGGGGGCAATTTCGTCATTTTTCTCTACTGTGTCGGAATGGGCTCAAATTTGACAGGTTTATCGAAAACAAAAATCGCGCCGGGACAATTTTGTCGTTTTTCGCGACTGTGTCGAAATTGGCTAAAATTTGACTGGTTGATCGTAAAC
>NW_019260868.1:518-1032 GCF_002742605.1 Olea europaea var. sylvestris | reverse complement strand
TAACAGGTCGATCGAAAACAAAAATCGCGCCGGGTCCAATTTCGTCATTTTTCGCGACGGCGTCGAAATATGCTAAAATTTGAAAGGTCGATCCGAAACAAAAATCGCGCCAGGGGCAATTTCGTCATTTTTCGCCACGGTGTCGAAATGGCGGAAATTTAACAGGTCGATCGAAAACAAAAATCGCGCCGGGTCCAATTTCGTCATTTTTCGCGACGGCGTCGAAATATGCTAAAATTTGACAGGTCGATCCGACACAAAAATCGCGCTAGGGCCAATTTAGTCATTTTTCGCGACAGTATCGAATGGGCTGAAATTTGACAGGTCGATCGGAAACAAGAATCGCGCCGTGGCCAATTTCGTCTTTTTTCGCGACGGTGTCGAAATGGGCTGAAATTTGACAGGTCGATCGGAAGCAAAAATCGCGTCGGGGTCAATTTCGTCATTTTTCGCGACAGTGTCGAATTGTGCTGAAATTTGACAGGTCGATCGGAATCAAAAATCGCGCCAGGGG
>NW_019260868.1:0-168 GCF_002742605.1 Olea europaea var. sylvestris | reverse complement strand
ATCGCGCTGGGGGCAATTTCGTCATTTTTCGCGACGGTGTCGAAATTGGCTCAAATTTGACAGGTCGATCGGAAACAAAAATCTTGTCGGGGCCAATTTCGTCGTTTTTCATGACGGTGTCGAAATGGGCTGACATTTGACAGGTCGATCGGAAACAAAAATCGCGCC
>NW_019260867.1:0-1032 GCF_002742605.1 Olea europaea var. sylvestris | reverse complement strand
TTACGATTGGAGAGATGAGTTTATAAAACTCTTAAAGAGGATTAGTATGAAGTATAAGTATTTCTAAAAGTAACAAAGATATTAGAAGAATTTCACATATGTATACCTCAATGTGGTGTCGCTTCAATAGAGAGTTGGAGCTTCTCTTAAAAGTTTGTGAATAGAAAAAGCGCAAGGCCATAATAGCTCTAAACGAGATTGTATGAAACTTGGATCACATGATGCTTGTGTGTGTGATTTCGCAGGTATAACCATATGGAATAATAGGCTCAGAACTTTCATGCTACCAAGGATTTTGATGTTAATTTGTGAGATTTACACTAAGGTTGGATTTAAATCGAAAGATATCCTTACCTTATCTGTAAGTGTTGTTAAACTTGAGTTTATATTTGATCAAGTGGAGGATTGTTGGAATATTATTCAATGTATATAATGAGGAGTGATTTGGAGTGATTAAATGTTGATCAACCATGAGAAAATCAAGCGGAAGCCAAACAAGAAAAAAAATAGAGGTGGTCAGAAAATGGCCTAGGCAATTGCCCAACTGCCCAGCCTTACTTATTCAAAACAGAAGCAAAATTGTTGAACTGGGCACTTGCCTGGTTTTGTACTGGGCACTCATCCAGTACAAATTTTTATCTGTTTGGATTTTGAATTTTGGTGGCTTCTCATCAAGTTTCACACCTTTTTGGCTTGGTTTTTGCACCTTTTTGTACATGGTTGTTGGAGTACTATATATAGGGGTAGTTTTCATGATTGAAAACATATCAAAAACATCAAATCTATACTATTGTATCTGCATCAAAGATCAAACCTAGTTTTTATAATTTTGTTCTTAAGTTCCTTTTCCAAGTTTGTTGCTTGATTCAAACTTTGGATTAAGATTTTGATACTCCTACAAACTATTTGCAATTGAAAGCCTTCAAGCACTTATTCAAGTAGCAACAAATATCGTTTGAGAACAACGATTCATAATCGTGTTCAAAACTTTCATTTGGTGGATTATTCTAATTGCCGATTTTCTTTGTTCTT
>NW_019260866.1:0-1032 GCF_002742605.1 Olea europaea var. sylvestris | reverse complement strand
GGTAGTACCCTGTGAGCCCCAAGAAACCGCGAAGTTCCCTCAAGTTTCGAGGGGTAGGCCATTGTTCCATGGCAGCAATCTTGTTTGGATCTGCAGCCACCCCTTTTTCCGACACTAACCCAAATACTCAATCTGAGATTGCACGAACATTGGCATTGGCACTAAGTTGGTGTGATGCTGACACCTCGAACACTATTTCCAGATGTTGTTCATGTGTTGTGGGGTCCTTGCTATAGATCAAGATATCGTCCAAAAAACCAGCACAAACTTTCGTAGGTACTACCTGAACAATTTGTTCATCAATGACTGAAACGTGGCTGGGGCATTCGTGAGACCGAATGGCATTATAGGAACTTGTAGTGGCCCTCATGTGTTCGAAAAGTAGTTTTGTGCACACCTTTACAGACCCTGATCTGATGATAACGCTTCAGGTCCAATTTAGACTCATCAATAACTGGTATTGGGAACTTGTTCGGCACAATAACTCAATTCAAAGCTCGGTAATCAACACAAGCGCCAACTACCATCCTTCTTTTTTACCAACAAAACTAGGCTAGCAAACGGGCTTACGGATGGTTGTATAATTCTGGTAGCCATCATTTCCTTCACCAAACGTTCGATTTCATTTTTTTGGAAGTGAGGGTACCGATAAGGTCGTACACTGATGGGTTCGGCTCCTTCCTGTAGTTGGGATCTCCAATTGTCGAATTAATTCCAAGGGCAAAAAATTGTAAGTAGCTTCACAGTCTACTAATACCACCATTTCCTTTGAACCCAGTGTTTCCCACAGATTCATCGTACCTGAAGTTGTCAACCTGACCACAAAATTGAGCAATAGCTCTACCGAGTCAGCCATTTCCCATGGCGAGCCTTCCGCCGCCTTCTCGCCTTCCTCTTTCCCGTTTCCCTCATCTTCTTGTACCAATAAGATCTTTAACTCCCGATTCTTGCATTGATGGCCCAGTAAGTATTTTTCATCGCATCAGAAGCAGAGCCCCTTCTCACGCCGGGCTTTCCATTCGCCGTCAGTCT
>NW_019260865.1:0-1032 GCF_002742605.1 Olea europaea var. sylvestris | reverse complement strand
GTTTGTTCGTCTTTGTCGAATTGCTAGTCTAATTGGATTGGAATAGAGCTAATGTAAAGTGGTTTTTGATTTCATCATAACTTCAGGTTCATTCATTTTTGGCAAATTGCTAGTTTAGTTCGATTGGAATCGAGCCAATACAAAGTGGTTTTTGATTTCATAATAACTTTGTGTTTCTTCATTTTTGTCGAATTGCTATTCTAAACTTCGGGTTTGTTCAATTTTTGCAAATTGCTAGTCTAATTCGATTGGAATCAAGCCAATGAAAAGTGGTTTTTAATTGCATGATAACTTTGGATTTGATCATTTTCAGAAAATTGCTAGTCTAATTCGATTGGAATCGACCCAATGAAAAGTGGTTTTACTTCATGATAACTTCGGGTTGGTTCGTTTTTGGCAAATTTCTAGTCTAATTGGATTAGAATCGAGCCAATGAAATGTGGTTTTTGATTTCATGATAACTTTGGGTTATTTCATTTTTTGGCGAATTGCTAGTCTAATTTGATTGGAATCGAGCCAATGAAAAGTGGTTTTGGTTTCATGATGACCTCGGTTATTTTTGTTTTCGACGAATTGCTTGTCTAATTCTCTCGGAATCAAGCCAATGAAGAGTGCTTTTTGATTTAAAGTTAACTTTGGGTTTGTTTGTTTTTGGTAAATTGCTAGTCTAATTGGATTGGAATGGAGCTAATGAAAAGCGTTTTTTGATTTCACTATAAATACGGGTTTGTTCGTCTTTGGCGAATTGCTAGTCTAATTGGATTGGAATCGAGCCAATGTAAAGTGATTTTTGATTTCTTGATAACTTCGGGTTTGTTCGTTTTTGGCGAGTTTCTAGTCTAATTCGATTGGAATCGAGCCAATGAAAAGTGGTTTTTGATTTCATGATAACGACGGGTTTGTTCGTTTTTGTCAAATTGTTAGTCTAATTCGATTGGAATCGAGCTAATGAAATGTAGCTTTTGATTACATCATAACTTCGGCTTTATTCATTTTTGGCGAATTGCTAGTCTAATTCGATTGGAATCGAGC
>NW_019260864.1:0-1032 GCF_002742605.1 Olea europaea var. sylvestris | reverse complement strand
AGGTGGCACGGCCAACCATAAAATAATGTAAAGAACAAAAATTAGGTGGCATAGCCAACCATATAATAAAGAAATGGCAGATCAGGAGGCTCGGCCTTCCCTTTAAAGAAAGAAAATAAATAGAAAATAAAAATGAAGGAGGCTCGGCCTTCCTTTAAAGTAAAATAAAAGTAATAAGACTGAAAAAGGAATGAGTGTACCCGATTTATGAAGATTATGACAGCGAAGAAAACCTCACAGAAAGTAGGAGAAAATAATCCTTGACGTAAATCCCCAGCAACGGCGCCAAAAACTTGTTACAACTTTAAGGTTGCAAACCCAAGTGCAGGTTGACGCAAGTAGTAAATCTCGAAAGTTCGAGGACGAACCACAACGAATTGGAAGGAAATAAACTAGTCTGTGAGTAGTAAACGGTTGGTGGAAATACGACGAAGATGAACACTAGAGCGTCGGGGATTCACTTCGGATAATTGAGTAGAAATTGCCCTCGATCTTTAATTTAACTCATATGAAAATTAACTAAGGAATGATCTCATATGGAAGATAAAACATTAATCACAAATATACTAAAAGATAGATCTTGATAATTGTTTGAGAGAATATGTCAAAATAAGTTGTTGGTATGAAGAGATTATCTAAGTATTTATTGTGCCAAAATTGTCAACAATAAATCAAAGTCTTTAACAAACCAAAACCATTTGTAGAACATATACTTCAACCAAGTAAGAAGATGAACATTGAAGAACAAAATGAAAGATCAAAGACAATACTATGCATTCACCAAAGTTTCACCCCTAGCTCTAGCTAATGGTTTAGAAATACATAATGAAATGTTACAAAGAAAATGAAGGAAACTAGAATATGATGGAGTGGATTTTATTCTTCTCAAAATCGTGGCCAAGGTCTCCTTTTATAGGCAAAGGAACATCCAAAATTCAAGTAGGCAACGCAACTTGTTTCTGGCCAGCTTCAAAATAGCTAGAACATGAAACTTGATGCCAATTTTCAGATATATTGTAAAGCGAATTTGGA
>NW_019260863.1:0-1032 GCF_002742605.1 Olea europaea var. sylvestris | reverse complement strand
TTCAATGATGTGACCCAAGAAACTGATAGATGTCTGAGCAAATGAGCATTTAGACGGCTTGGCATAGAGTTCATTCTCCCGTAACTGATTAAAAACTTGCCTCACATGTTGGACATGTTCCTCCAATGTCTCGCTTTAGATTACTATGTCATCCAAGCACACCGCAACAAAATCATCTAAGTACCCGTGAAGTACCTAATTCATCATAGTATAAAATGTTATCGGAGCTTTTGTCAAACCAAAATGCATCACTTTAAATTCAAAGGCTCCATATCTAGTTACCATCGTAGTCTTTGCTTCGTCTCCCTCTTTAATTCGAACTTGCCAGTATCCGGACCTAAGATCAATTTTTGTGTAATACTTCGCCCGACTTAGTCGATCGAAGCAATTTGCAATCAGTGGGATAGAATAACTATTCTTTACAGTAATCTTGTTCAAGGCTCGATAGTCACAGCACATTCTAAGAGAACCATCGACCTTTTTCTGAAATAATACAGGAGCTTCGTATGGCGACTTCGCAAGCACGATTATTCCACTCTCCAACATTTCTCCCAATTGCTTCCTAAGTTCTTCAAGCTCAGGTTGATACATACGGTATGGTGCCCTGCGGGAGGTTTGGCACCTGAAATAAGTTCAATCTCATGATCAATCGTCCTTCTTGGTGGCAATTTCTTTGGTAATTCGTCCGGCATGATGTCCTCAAATTCCTGAATAAGCCTTTTAACGGGTTTTGGAATAGGACCATTCCCTTATTCGATCTTCTCTAATTGAAGAGTGCACAAAAAAGAAGGTTCATTTCTCTTAAAACCCTTACTAAATTGTATGGCTGAGATACTCTTCTCGCCCATCCTCCCAACCTATGTAGGGATAACACACGGCTTATTACCTATCATCATTAACAAATCGGAATATGGCAACACTGCTGTCTTAGTATTCCGAAGAAATTTCAATCCCAGAATAAGCTTGAAATCATCCATCTGAACTGCAGATAAATTTGTCCTTCCCTCAAAAGGACCTGCTTTGATCAACATC
>NW_019260862.1:0-1032 GCF_002742605.1 Olea europaea var. sylvestris | reverse complement strand
TATATATATATATATATAACTCATGTCATGTTGACGTTGACTATTTAATTAATTATTATATGACTATACAAGGTTTAAATATTCTTCGAAATTAATTATATTTATTTTGATTTTATTTTGTAGTTACTCAAATGGCAAAGATCATAAAAGTCAAGATGAAATGTCAGGATACCTATTTAGTTGATAATGCAACTAAGCATACTATTCTTCAAGACAACGTATTTTCTTTTTGACTTAACATTAGTAGAAATTAATATTAATATGATAGCAAGTATATCGAATATCGTTGAAAACTCCGTAAGAACTTGTATTATTTGAATCAAACATTATCACGGACCCAAAACTTGTTAACCCTATACTAACTCTATATAATTTGGAAGAATTTCGAAATCAATAGTGCATAAATTCAATTCCCATAAGCTAGACAACCTACACAACTATCAAAAAGTGTTGATATCTCGATGTTTCGTCCATCGATGATCGTCATGAAATTTGGACAGGACGTTCACAACTCATTGTTCTTCAAATCCATTGGTTCCTATCAAAATCTAACGATTTATTTATGAGAAATATCTACGTGAAGAGTAGTAAATTTTTAAATAATATGAAAATTTTCAAATTTACATCTTTGAAAAATATGAGATTTATCAACTATTCAAGGTTTCTTGAAGCTTTAAAATTCAAGTCTACTCTTTAAAAGTCTTTCTATTTCTATTATATATTATGTTTGTGGAATTTTAGATCGGTTAAATATGTTGATCTGTGCTCTTGAAGAAGTATAACCACAAATTATATTTGTACTAAGTGAATATCGTGTTGATGTTCTAAAAGAAACACAACACACCTTAAATAAATATTCCAGAAAGAATATTATCTATTTCAGAAGAGTATGAAATTACAATTTCAATATTAAATAAATGGCTAATTAGCATAAAACGTCCCTACCTTTGGAAGTTTTTGTGGATAACGTCCCTACCTTTCGTTTTTTGGCGGAGAACGTCCCTACCTTTACCATTTTTTGCTCAGAACGTC
>NW_019260861.1:0-1033 GCF_002742605.1 Olea europaea var. sylvestris | reverse complement strand
ATAAAAGATATTTAACACAATAATAAATACACATGAAAATAAGCATTTTAACTTTAAAAGGCAAATACTAAAATTAATTAAAGCTATGTTAAATTACTACTATAAATTCTAACACAATAAATTAGCACATATTATATAAATAATCAAAAGGAGAATCTTTATATCAATACATTACTAATTTGGCAAAATAATAGAGAAAATACAATATTATAGATAAAACCCAGTTTGTTTGGATTCTTGAAAATGATAATGGCTTGAATATTGTGATCCTCCTTATCCATCGTTCTTGAAGTATTTTGTTGCTCTAAATTTCACTCCCAAAATGTCAAGAAAAATAAAATAAAAGGAAAGGAAAGAGAAAGAAAAAAAAGGAAGAAGCCAAGCCCTCAGCAGGAAGCCCGTTTTCTATTTAAAACCCTATTAAGAAATTTCAGTTCAAGTTCCTTGACATTTCGAAAGCTGGCAAAAGGTCCCTAAGCCTTCTTTTAATTAAAGGCGTTGCTACATTGGCGCATAGGCACCAAGCCTATGTAAAAAAATATACATAAATATAAGAAAATGGTTTACTTTGCAGCCAAGTTCCTAAATAATTGTACGTTGGGTCCCTCCACTTTGATCTTTGACAATTTGGTCATCATTTTTTACTTTTATATCAATTCTGCCCTCCTTAAATTGCAGCCTAATGTCCTCAACTTTCGACGCTTGTGCACTTTGGTCCCAACTTCTCAATTTTGGTCCTTGTTTCCTCCTTTTTGTATTGTTCTATTTCCTTGGGTGATTTTTACTTACAAAAGCAATAGTTACATAATTGTTAGTAGAAATTCGCTCATTTAATCAATATTTAAGATTATTCAAGTATTAAATGAGTGTGCGAAAACAAACTTATCAGTTCCCATAAAGAATTTGTCAACACAAGTTGAGGATGATGTTTAGGATGGCCACCAAGGTATAGGTGATGTTGATGCTCACTTACAAGCTTAGATATTTGATGAGACTGATGAACAATTGAGAATACCAGATATTACACCAAAGG
>NW_019260860.1:5835-25912 GCF_002742605.1 Olea europaea var. sylvestris | reverse complement strand
AGATCTAGGTAATGCTAAAAGAATTTTAGGTATGGAAATTCAAAGAGATAGGTCTAAATCAATTTTATTCTTACATCAGGCTTTATATATCATGAAAATTTTGAAAAAATTTGGTATGAATGAATGTAAACCTGTTACATTATCTTTAGCTAATCACTTTGTATTATCTAAAGAACAATCACCTGCTAATGAAGAAGAAGAAGAATATATGAAACGAATTCCATATACAAATGCCATTGGTTCTGTGATGTTTCTAATGGTGTGTACTAGACCTGACTTAGCTTTTGCTGTTAGTACACTTAGCAGGTATATGTCCAACCCGGGTCCCAAACATTGGGAGGCTCTGAAATGGTTGTTTAGATATTTGAAAGGAACATGCAATATTGGCTTACTATATAAGTTTAGTACTAAAGGAATAAAATTGAAAGGTTTTACTGATGCTAACTATGCTGGTGATAGAGATAATAGGAAATCTACATCTTCCTACATGTTTACTTTGTGTAATTCATGTGTTAGCTGGAAATCACAACTTCAACATGTTGTTGCATTATCTACTACTGAATCAGAATACATTGCTGCTACTGAAGCCTT
Source organism: Olea europaea var. sylvestris (assembly GCF_002742605.1). Classification (NCBI taxonomy): domain Eukaryota; kingdom Viridiplantae; phylum Streptophyta; class Magnoliopsida; order Lamiales; family Oleaceae; genus Olea; species Olea europaea. The sequence goes on along the minus strand of NW_019260860.1, from coordinate 25,321 downwards.
TAAAGAATCTTTGTGGTTTAAAGGTGTATTAAATGAACTTGGTGTTTTGAAGGACAATGTGACAATATATTCTGATAGCCAATCTGCTATTCACCTATGCAAAAATCCTGTCTTTCATGAGCGTACTAAACATATAGATGATAGATTGCATTTCAGTAGAGATATGGTTTCTCAAGAACTGGTAAAACTTGAGAAAGTCCTTTCAGAATATAATCCTGCTGATATGGGAACTAAGGTGCTCCCATTGGTAAAGTTTAGAAGCTGCCTTGATCTTCTAAATATCGGCACAAACTTGTAAGTCTCTTCCCTTAAACTATTTGTTATCTTATCTGACTTGTAGGATGATTTGGCATCAAGGTGGAGATTGTTGGGCATGATTGGTAAGTGATGCCCAAATCCCCTAGGCTATGATGAAAAATCGAGGCCCGTTTTAACTTCATAGGCTATAAGCCCAGGACTGAAGAATTAAATCCACACCACAATTGAAGTAGCCCAATTATGTTGGGTATCTAGAGGTAATTAGTCCATTGGGTTAGATGCCCAATACCCAACTTGGAGGGAATTTGAAATTCACATGAAAGATGGATAAATCTTATCATTATCTTTATCAAACCAATTTTATCTCATTTTTGTTGGATGAGCTCTATCTTTCAGTTTGGATATTATCTTGCAGTTTTTATTCAATCTAATCTTGAAGACTCCTGTGAAATTCATTCACTCCTATAAGCCTATAAATAGGAGACTCTTCCCTTCCATTAAACACACCAAAAACGAGAGCCAAAAACAAGAGGAAGAAAAACTTCCTTGCTTAGTGCAAATCAATCTTTTCTTGCCTTTTCTTTGTGAATCTGTCTATGTGACTGATAATGGCCTTCAAATTGGAGATACCTTTGTGGTGTGGATCAAGTTTCTGAGCCGAATCATAAAGGGGAAAACCGTTCCTTTTATTTTCAGATTTTGGTCTTGATTTTCTTAAATTTACTTTGCAATTCCTTACACTAATCAATTGTTTTGGTTAATTTGTAGGTGGGTTTGCTTCTCATGAATGAAAGACATGTAAGTAGTCTGATAAAGTATGAACTGATAACAAAATCAGTTAAAATCAATCAATCAATGGCTGCCATATGTGACAACTATAGAGACTCATTTACCCCCAAAGTTTGAATAGAAATCTATAGATAGGCATGCTGGTGATGAAGAATGCTATATTGAATTTGAAATAACTTTATCCCAAATAGTTAATTGTCTTCTTGCTCACTATTGACTAGCAAATTAGTGAGTTTAGGAGAGAAAAATTCTAGTTAGGTGAGAAAAATTTGTTGATCGTCTTTTAGAGGTGGCTCAATAACTAGGGGTTTGTGAGATAAGGAGGCTCGACTTGGAGTAATGGGGGTATCTAAGGCTTCAAAGATCAAAGGAGAGGCCTCAGAAGATGGGATGCCATCTTAAATTTCTTCGCGAGCCTCTAGAAAGTTCATACCTTGCTTAGGATATCAAGTACCTTATTACCTTCTCTTGCATCATATCTTCGATGATTCTAGCTTCCAAGTGCTTGCCTTGTTAAGGCTAGACTCTGTAATAACAAGATTTGTTTCTCTACTTTCTACTTGATTGTGAAACAAGGCTTATTCATTAATTCGTCACTTTTTCAATCTCTTTAGAAACAACTTATTCCTCAGCCTTCGTCAATCGAAATTCCAAAGTCGGAGATTTCACTATCAAACTTCTCAACAAAGGCTTGATGATTCTTTTCAGCCTGTACCAAATATTTGGAATCCTCCTAATATTAGCTAGCATGGTCGACTCCTTGGTAGCATAAACTTTAGCTCCCTTAGCTGACTCTTTGAATTTTGCCTTTTCCTTCTCATTATCCTTCATTCATTCTAAAGAACATCACATTTTTTCTCTATTGATTGCACTTTTTTATCCAAACTGTCACCTCCAGAACGTATACCTCGTATTCTACATGCTGATCATGATGAAGTACGACAGCTCACATAAGCTGAGCATCAATCATATTTCTACGTTGCATTTGAGTAAGGTCCTCCACAAGTTTCTCTTAGGATTTATTAAAACATATAAAAAGGGATCTTATCGCCAAAGAAACAAAGGCGGGTCACACAGAACCACAAAATTAAATTCCTCATAAAGGCGATAAAGACTTTGAATCTGAGGAAAAAAAGCTCCGTCGTTGAATAAGATCTCTTAGAATCTGGAACCTGACCAGCTGGTGAGCTGGCGAAGAGACTGAATGAGTAGAATCAGTAGATTCCAACGGAAAAGAAGCTTGAAGAGAAAAGACAGCAATGGTGATATATTTTTCTTTGTAAATGTACGTCCTTAGGTCCCTCGAATCCCAAGGAAGGTACTCCAGAAATTTCTTACTGAATGCAATCTTTTTCTGTCCGTGAAGATCCTACCAGAGCACCTTCTACTTCTACATTACTATATAGTTACTTAAGCAATACAGTACACGCTGATGACTCAGACTGGAGTCCTTCTAAGATATCAGCTGCTCAATTGTCTACTGAATAAATTCTCTTCGGGACGTTTCGAAGAATAACTTGAAGCAATTATCATAAAAATCAATTTGCACTACAAATCAAAGTAAAGGATTAGCAAAAAAAAAAAAAAAAAAAAAAAAAAAAGGAGTTTTTTTAACACGTATACTTTTTGTAGTTTGTATCCCAATGTTATAGAAGTTAGAATTTGAAGGATGGAGCAATCTCTTCGTTTCATGAGCTTCTGAATTTATGTTAAGGATGGGGTCACGAGAGCGAAGAACAAGATAAGACATAGTAAAGTTAAACAAAGAATAATCTAAACTCAATACTCACGATATTCTCCATTATACCAAGGCATGCAAATTGATGGGTTAGGATCATTTGGCGGAAAATCCTTATTGTCTCAAACAAAGGAAAATCTTTCTTTCCATCATGCACTCTATTGGGAACAAGTACAAATTTTTGGACATGATTTGGGAGAACGAGAAGAGAAGTAATAAAAGCCCTTTTGCAAGTTCGCCTAATTAACATTCTTCACGGGATCATAAATTAATCGAAAAACTTCCGAAGACATTACTCACTCGGGTCCCCCAGATCCCATAAAAGGAAGGACCTAATCATATGAGCCTGCGCATTCGGAGTAAGTTGGGTGGGGACAATATTGAAAGTATCAAGAACTTAGCGAAAAAAGTGATGGAAAGGAACCCTAAGCTTCATACCCATCGAATGCCTGTGAATTGTTATACAATCACGGGGAGGATGATCCATGATTAGAAATTGCCTAGGGCATACCAACTTAATATCACTAGGAATGTTAAATTTATTCTTAACTTCGTCTAAATCCCTCATTAATATTAGAGAATATTTTCAAGGCTTCATAAACAACATCCTCGTCACTCTCGCTAGAGCTATTAGGTTCATTTGAAGGTTTACTCAATTCAACCTTCGATAGGGAACCAGCTCCTTGCTTAAGAGATTGTGGATTAATGCAAGTACCGATATGGGTAACTACGGTACGAGGCATAACACCACTATATAACACTTCAACAGATAAAGAAGGCAATTCTGCTTCATTGTCTCTAAATCTAGACCTTGTAGCCTTAGCACTAGAGATGTATTTTGAGAATCAACTAAGGAAAACATCTTAAATAATAATTCTAAATAAAAATACCTAGATATAATAACAAATGAATAATGAAGAATGACACGAAATATGTACCTAAGAATATATTTGATGTCAAAATTAATGACTTGCACAATCAAAAGTAGAAATGGAGATGAAACGAGATATTTGTAACAAATCGTCTTAAGACAAACTTTGTCCCGTGCACAGATGTCAATAGGATTATCATACTTCTATCTCTAAAGATATATGTTTCTTCCAAAGACAGTGCTGCATAATATTAACCTTGTTAGTCGAACCAAAGTATTGATAGTATTCTTCTCGAATGAAATTTTATTTTTGAAAATAATTCGAACGAAATTATTTTAGCAAAATAAAGAATCATATTTTTTTAAAGGGAAATTGATGTTTTAATTAATTTGGTGTAGGAATTATGGAATGAGAAATTAATACTTATATATTTCAAGTGGTTCAAGTGAACTTGTGCACCATTTGACCATACCAATTTGAATCCCTAGGTACACCATTTTAGATTGTGCGGTTCAGGTTTCATTCACTTGCGATGGCGTATGACTCTTTACCATATACCTTCTATATAGGAAAGGACATGTCCAGTCATCACACTCTAGCCACGCAGACGCTACACTTCACATCGTCACTGTCACACGGATGCCAACTCATCGAGCCACATGTCGTCACGTCATTGAATTACTGTTCTAATTTTAAAAAGTTTAATGCTCTAGTTATCACACCTCTAGCCATATAGACACCACGCACTACACATCATTATCGTACGGACGCCAACTTAACGAGCAACCTGCCTGGTAAGTCATCGAACCACTGTTCCATTTTCAAAAAATTTAAGGCTCATTTACTCTTGCAATGATGCGTATGTGTGAAGTGTAACTCTAAATGTAAAATAAACATTTACAACGACTATAGGTGTGGTCTGGGTCACACGCATGAAAGCCGGGACATGATGCGGCAGCTAGCTAGCTAAGCTAGATTTAAGGCATTAGTGGCAAGCTGATAAGGACATTTTATGTGTTTATTTGGGCTTTTATTCTTATTTAGTTATATGTAAATTGAGCTATTGAGATTAATTAGTATGAAATAACGCTATTTGGAGCTTAATTAGAATTGATTCGGAGCAACTAAAAATCAATCGGATTGCAAGGGTCAATTGGAAGTATTAATGTAGCATCCAGTAAAAATTCTTAAGTTTTGAAAGATAAATTTGTCATTTGAAAAGTTTGAGGATTAAATTATGAACTTTCAAAATTTGCCTCAAGTCAATTAGTCATAATTTTGGAATAAAGAGAACTTAATTGCAAATATTAGAAGATGAAGGACTAAATTACATGAGAAAAGGAGTTCTTTCTTTTTATTTCTCAAACTCTGTGGAAACAAAATTGAACAAGAATTTTACTTAAATCTTGTTCTATATATACATTACTTAGTCTAACAATTAATGAAAGGCTGGTAGGACTTCATTATACGCATTTTCAAGTCAAGGCTTGGGAGATTCATTGTACAAATATTATACAAGCTAAAAAGGAGGAAATAATCAAGAAATTTATCAAGAAGGTAGGGTTTCAAGATTTTACCAAACGAAGATGGAATCTTGATGCAAGATCTGTCTTTTTACATTTTCCGTAAAATTCGGCAATGTAGTTTAATTTTTCTTGTTTTTTCTTCTCTAATGATGTGTAATTATGTGATTAATTAGGTTGAATGATTGTAACTAGTTTTGTACCTTAATTTAAATTAAAAAGTTTTAAATATTTAATTGATTTTATGAATTGTTTTTACTTCTATTTTTAATGCTTTGATTAATTGGCCACCAATTCATTGATTTGTGAGCAATAATTACACTGAGAGGTGGACTACTTGTTGAGACTACGTAGTAAAAGTTGATAATTAGTATAAAAGTATAGGATTACATTTTCTAGTTAGTACGATTTTTTATAAGGATTTTTAGAAATTTAAGACGTTTAACTAAAGTGTATCCAGATTCAGGTAGAGATATGGAATTAAATTAGTTAAATATAATCAGTTTAAGCTCGAGAAAGGTAAAGAATTCAACCGGGTACACATAATTTATTGTTATAAAAATTGGTTATTAAGATTAAAAAGATAGTTATTACGAACTTGGGAATCCTATCACTTAAATAATCATATAAAAAATTCACTTTCATTGTATATTTAAAATAAAAAATCACAAAACTACGAAAAATCTATTAGTCCTTAATTGAAATGTAGGAATAATTTAACTAATGGTTAGATAGTTGTTCTCGTGGGAATAATCATTCGGGCTCTTAGGTCCATTTTATTACTTTTTACAATTCATAAATTTGTAGGATATAAAATCGCCAACACAAGCCATGACTAGCCATCGTGGGGGTGAACTAGCTGTATCAAATTACTAACTTTAATTGTGTTTTACAATATAAACAAGTACAAACTTTTGTAATATTTCAATCTAGAATTCATTACCTTACTTTTTATTTAAAAAATCTAATGTGCTTTAAATTGACCTTTCCATTTCACCCAGTTAATTCCAATAGCTAATTATATTAAACAGTCTAATTTAATTTCATGATCAAAATAGCATTAACTAGTCAAATTTAATGTCTTAATCCAAAATTAGACCCAATTAAATTCTAAAAATTCTCCACATGAATAGAAGAATTCGATAACGACCTAAGAAGATGAAGAAGTGTACCATTGAAAGATAATACATCAGGATAGGTAGCCTGATATCACCAATCTTCTGCAGCTAATATGTATAGAAGAATATTGAAGAAATATGCTTTGTCTTGTCTCAACTGATATAACTTCCTTTGAATTGTGCAAACAAACTACATTATTTTCTTAAAATATTGTTCAATTATCTTTTGTTGAAGTTATCCACATGATGCATATATATGATGGGACATGTTTCTCAGTCGCACACATTCTTTACTTGCCTTAAGATTCAATAATTTCATAATGATTTGAAGATGTTACTGATAAATGCTTTTTATACACTTATTTAGTCCTTTAAGTTAGAGCATTTATTGGATATCTTGATGAATTATTGATTAATTTTATGTATATTGTGTTTGTTAGGTAAAAATGACAAAATTAAAGAAAAATGTTGAAAAAGGACTCAATTGAAAGAGATTCAAAGTTCAGAAATTAAAGTGCAAAAAATCAAAAGTTGTGTTAAACCCCATGATGAATATTTGAGAGTGTTAAAAGTCAATTGGATGAGAAGAAAAATGAATAGGTGAAATATAGTCAAGGTATTCTATCAAATCAAATTTCAGACGAATAAGTTATGCTCGTTTTTAATTGCAAAAAGATTTATATTTATTTGTTTGAAAAGTATTTTTTTTTTTAAAAACTGTTTTATTAGATCAAAAAATAATTTTTTAAGAAAGAATTTAAGGATATAATTAACTTTTTCTTTTTGAATTCTTCATTAAATAACTTTGAAAATCTGGTATTTCAAGAATGAAAATATGACGTAATTAATGTAATGTAATCAAATTATTGATCATGCTTTATCTTTTAATATGAGAATTGAAATTATAATGAATGAAATTGACGACATATGACAAAATAAATTAAATATGTGTAATAATATAAGTACAACTATAAAATTATTAAGATAAAAAAATATTATTTATTTAGATTTTCGATTCAACATTGACCCCCTCTGGTTGAGCTAGTGACGCATCGATTGAACCTGTGACCCAATAATTCGAAGGTTTGTTGAATTACAATCTAGATCAAGTCTAATAACTATGCTCTAACATCTAACCTCTGAACCAAATATTTATAAAGTATAACTTGACATGATAAGTATTATTTTTTTCTTTTTTAGGTAATTTTATGAAAAATAAAAAAGGACAGAATGGTCAAGTGTACAAGAACTTGAATATGAATTTACCTGCCGAATATTATATATTACAACATGGAACATGACCTTGTGTATTTAGTGTCCCACCTGCATCAACTTCATCAATAAAATATCTCGTTTGCCCAAGAGTCAAGGATTAAAAGTGCTTTTCAGAATAATTACAATAAGTAATGTTACATAAATCATCTCTGTATAACATCAATTTACTTAACAATTTTTTTCAACATAATTATAAATATATTGCAATAAGTATGCATGTAGCATCACTTATGATTATAGCTCTAGTCATGTGGTTGGCGTTAAGCACAAGTGATAGTAAGCAATATTATTCGGATGCAATAGGTTGGAATTTTAGTCGCAAGTGATTTTCATTTTATCTTTTTTCTCTTGATTTTCATTTTCCAAATCCACTTTGTGTATTCCATTTCTTAACATACTTAACATGATTAAGATAATATTGAATATAATTTTAATTTCTTTTTCTTTCTTATTGATATTCTTTGTGATTTGTTTGTTTCAGAAGAATATATTAGAATGAACAAGATTAAGAGACATGTTTAACGTATGTATAAATATCATGAATGACACAACACACTGTAATATAGCACGTACGAAGAAAAATCTATATTGTGGCTGCTCAATTGTTTGCTTTCAATGTTTGGTTTTGATTCAACAAAGCTAGAATGCCTAGCCGAAGGTCCAATTTAATAGGTATTGTATGCATTCGTTTTGGCTCACGAGCGAGAATGGTAAAGAGGCGACGCACCATTCTCGCTGCTTCATACGTTTTTCTATGTATTTCTTTTGTACTTTATACCTCATAAATAAAACAGTTCTTAACATTTATGATTACGATGAAAATAACAATTTGAAATGGAAGGTATTTCTAATAATGGAAAACAAATATTTCTTAAATTCTTAAACGAGAAGACATTTATGATGACCGTAAACTTTAAAAGAATGCCCTTTTACATATTCAAAATAGGGCCTCTAAAAATCTTTGAATAAATCGATAATAAATTATTTTTGAAAATAAGGGATGCCATTAATTTTATTTTTTTTGAAAGTTCCAGTAAATATTAATTTAAGAGCAGTTAAATAATTCTTAGGCTATTAATTATTTATGACATAATAATGTGCCTTAATTTGTGCATATGAGACACAATGAGATCCACAAAATGTGCATGAACTGTGCCACTGACTTTCCATTTACAACAACTCTACCAAATCTGGATCAGAATGAAGTATGAATTCGAAGTAATAAACTAGACATCAAGGACGAATTATTAAATTTTCTATTCGCAAATGTAAATATACACGTTGTTAATGTAAATATATTGCCAGAAGTTGGATGGCAAAAAAATCATTAAACCCAATATGAGAAAGGATTAATCCATTTGTACAGAAGAAAGTTTCACACAAGATTGCTAGAATACTCATGATATGGGATCTACCGTGAAAAAAGTTTGCCAAAAAAATACTCCACCCATGTATGTGTGTGTCCTGCTGTACATTAAGCAAAGCCCTATGAGAAAACCCGCCCTAATCGGAGGAGCAGAGATTTCTATTTTAAAAAAAAAAAAAAAAAAAAAAAAAACCCTTGCCCCTCCCTGCCTTAACTAGGTATGAGGGTGAAACAAGGAGAAAAAAAATTCAACGAAATGAGAAAAGGGAATAACTACTTCGATCCTGACCTGTTGCCATTTCTCTACATATCAATACGACACATGATTGTAAAATCCCAACTCATCATGTGCATTGTGCACTCCTTTGGGTAAAGCTACTTGCACAGACTGGTTTACCACTGGATTATAGAATGTTAAGCTGGCAAGTTGCCTTTAAAAGTTTAACTTTATTTTTTGTCCAAAATGGTAGGACATTTTGCGACATTCAATAATCAAGTGGTAAACTAGCCTGTTCAAGTAGCTTGACCCTATAAAATTTGTCTTCAAAGAAATTTTGGCTTCTAAACTTGACCAACCACATTAATTATTATCAATATGGTGTTAGTTAAGTATCAATTTCCCTACCTCCATGCCGTGCCGTCACAGGTATTCATGTTTCTTCAAATATCATCAGTACTAATCAATTATCTACCATTTAATTTAATTTAGTTATTTCATAATCAATAATAATCATGATTAAAGAAAAACTGAATCATTCGGTGGATTAAGATATATCTACTGCAAAATGAATCTACTATCTTCATAGTACAATTTACATGCTCAAACTGATTCAAAGTAAAGCAATGAAATGAAATCACAAAACTCATTATAGAACAATTAAACGATCTCACTAAACACTTTTTTTTTTTTTTTTTTTTTTTTTTTTTTTTTTTTTTTTTTTTGTATGACTTATATATATTTCTTCAATGGTGCAAAGGGTTTGGACCGGTGGGGACGAGGCGCTTTTCAATGCCATAGCGTGGATCAATCTCGGGAGGCCTTCTCTCCGGTGAGTGTTCCCGGTGGTGGCGGTTGAGAAAAGGACTAAAGTCAAACTTGGTGGAAGCCATCGTCTTTCTATGGATTAAAGGATGATGCACTAGCAATGATGATGATGAGTCATTGATTTTGTAGTTTTTGAGGTATTTGAGACCATAGAATTCATGAAAGAATACTAGGAGGAGGAGAAAGAGCAAAAGAATGGAAAAGAATAAGCGAGGAATTCTCAAGGCCATGTGGGAAGAGGTGAAGGAGAAGGGCTTTTTGAAGAGGAAGCATTGAGCAATGAAATAAGGAGAATTCTTTGAGTCTATTACGAAATTTTTGAAGGTTTGACAGCTTGAATATCTAATAGACCAATATAAGATATGTAGAGGATTGAATCTAGATGGTGATTGCTTATATGTTAGACTTGTGGGATCTTTATGTTTTCGTTTTTATGAGAGAGAAAGAGAAAGGCCCTTTTCCCAATTAATGCTCCTTAAAAATCAAGGAACAAGAAGGGTTATTATGCAGATTGTCAAACCCTCGCTATGTAATGTCTAGTTATGTTTACCATCTAATTTTTGATATCTCGAAAGTAGGAAAAATTGATAGCTTACTTGATTGTCAAATTCTCTCTCTCTCTCTCTCCATTTTAAGGGCCCATTTGACATAATTTTTGTTTTTACTTTTTTATATTTAATTTTTAAAAAAATTTCTTATTCTGAAATTGCTTTTAGTGGAAGTCACATTGGATCAACTTCTTCTAAAACCTCTTCTAACTAGAACTAATACTTTTATAAATATAGCTAAACAGATTTAAAAGTAGATTTGGATCTCAAAATCACACTTTCACTTTTCAAAAAATATACCAAACGAACCCTAATAGTGCTAGAGAATGAGTGGCGCTTTCATGTATGAGCATTGAAATGCTTTGTTTGTGCATATTTTTCTCTTTGATACTTGACACGTTTGGCAATTAACTGTTTGTAATTGTTAATGTTGCGTTGCAAATTTAGGCAGCAAAAATTGCCAACACAAGCAACGTGGACCAATGAGTTAGTATATAAATGTCACAATCCGACATGGCTTGAGTTGACAAGAGATTGATAGTGATAGAGTGAGTGGTACTTGGCCGAAGCAAGTTTAGGCATTGAATTGCATCATGTACGTGCTATGTCCCTTTTGAGGCTTAATGTGTCTGTCTAATTTCAGTGACATATTCGAGTCCATTGGCCAATGTGGTATGGTCAAACGACGTTGGCCGGTGATGCGCATGTGTACAGGTGTATCTACGTATAAAAAATACACACGAGGAAGCATGGGGAGAAGCAATGGGCTTTGAGTAAGTTGCAACAAATGTTGGGTGGGGAAAAGTAATCCTTGTTGTCCATTCCACCAAGCAATCTATACACTGTTTGCAAAAAAGGAAGACGATTACTAGAAATAATAGAAACAGGGAATTAATGTTGAAGAAGAAAAGTTGAAATCATTAATAATCATTATTGTCGATTTTATTCCGCAAGCTTACGAATCGTAAAAAGTAGTAAAGTGGACCTAGGAGTTTAGATTATCTTCCCTCGAGTGCTATACTTTAACACTTAATTCAATTTTCTCTAACCACTATTTGATTAAAATAAACAAAAACGATGATCGATTGTGATTTTTGATCCAACTACTTAAAATATGAATGTATGCAACAAAAAAAGATTTGGAATTCAAACAATAAAGGATGTTAGGCCAGAAAACTTCACCTATTGGTCACATTTACTTCTAATATCAAGATTCATAAAATCTTAAGTAGTGTTCGATCGAATTCTTCTATTGTATTCAATTTACCCCTTTCAAGTTCTCATCGAGCCCATTTAAATACTTCAATTCCATATCTATATGCTAATCAAACTTAGTTAAATGCACTAATAGTTCTAAGAATTCATTTATGACTGCATCAATTAATATAGATATTTCTACAAGTTATATTAATTTACTGAATTTTAATATTTGGTCTAAACAAGAATCTGCATCTCTACGCAATAATTGTTCACGAAATCATTGAATAATTGACGAGAAAATTCAAAATATTGAGAACATGATTAAAATCCACACATGTAATTATAAAGAACAAGAATCTCAAATAAAAGAAATAAAGGTTCCTGAGTCAGTTACATTGTTCGCCCTAAGATTAGATTAACTGCTCTTAGTAATGAAAGAAAAACAAGAAATTATTATGGAAGACATCAACAAATTTTGAATAAGAATATAAAATAAGAAACAAATTTTGCATCAAGATCTTCTTTCTCTTTCAATCAATGCGTTAAACCTTCAAATGCTTGATATTTTCCTCCTTTGAATTCCTCTTTTGATTCTCCAATTATGTTTTCTTGCTTCTCAATGCGTAAAATCACCTCTAAAGTATGAGAAAAATTGCTTTTATATGTGCCTTACCTATGTAGAAGGTAGGGTTTTCATCAGGACTCCAAAATGGTCCAAAATTCCGTCTAGGTTACGAATTTGTGGCATCGCGTCAAAAATAGGTGGCACCCACCTCTTTGCATCTCTCGGCGCCACGACACCATTCAGACAGATATAACCTCTTTCAATATCTTTATCGTAACTTTTTCTCCCGATATCCATTGAGGCAATTCAAGATGCAATAGAAAATTAACTCAAAGGGATACAACTTTGCTTTAGATCTTATTTTCAAATTTTATCATTTTCTATGTCAAAACTGGGTCTCAGTGTGAGGCTAAAAATTGTGCATAACTCTTTTTCCCGGTTTGAACTTGATGTGTGATCATACTTTGATTATATTTAATCCCTTTGATGTTTTTCCTTATCCAATTAACTATGAGAATTTTGATCTTCATCATGAGGTTTGACACAACTTTTGAATATTTACACTCTAGTCCCTGAACTATGAATCTCTTACAACTTTGCCATTTTCTTCAATTTTGCCTACTTTTGTTTCTTCTACTTTCTTGTACCATCATTGAATTTTACATTTTCAACACCAAATACAATAATTTAGACCATAATTCATCCAAGAAGCAATTAAATATCATTATTTTAAAGTCTTGAACAAGTGTATAAAATACACTTATCAAATATCCCCAAACTTAAATATTTGTTTGTCCTCAAATAAAAATATCATCTGAATATCTATGAACACACAAGTATGCAAAAGATAATGGTTGGACAATCAAGCTTTTTACCTTAGGATTTGAGATTTTGATATTTATTCCACAAACATGCTTCAAAGTTACAATACCAAACCAATATCTATTCTTCCAATGCAAAAACAACATGTGTGAAGAATTAAGCAATCAACCATGATTGCACAAGTTGTTTCAATCCCCGACCCTCTGTGGTCAAATATAGCTTTACATTTATCTTGTGATTCACACACCCCCAAACATACAATTTTTCATTCATTCCCAGTGTGTAACCTAAGGTTGAATATTTCATTACTATCCTTATCCTCTCGAGTTCAGTTGGACGTTACAAATTACAAGTCAACACTTAAATGAACAAGAATTCTCCAATTATTGATTGCTTCGACTGTCACGACTCACTAACTGATTATCTTTCAATGAAAGTCAAATTCCTTCAAATAAGTGTTAGAGCTTAACCAAGTATTTAGTACTTTTACTCTTTTCATGAACTTGCTATTTCTGTTTTTCAAGATTTTTTTTTCATTCTCTTCATTAAACTTTCTAAATGACCCATGTAGTAGGCTTTAGGCCGATAACTCCCAAATCAGATTATTTTAGAGCACCAGATTTTAAACACCCTTACAGGCTTAGTGACCCGAGTAAAAAAAAAGCTTCGAAGAGAACAATTTTTGTTTCGAGTGCAACTTCATCTTTCATTGCCTTCTAAATGATCTCTGTAACGAGTTTTAGACCGATGACTCTCAAGTCAGACGACTTTAGGGCACCAGATTTTAAGATATCCTTGCAAGCTTAATTACTCGAGTCATAAAAACTTCAAAGTGAAGTTTTTAGATTTCAAATGCATATGCCTTGATTAGTGCAATGCCCCTTTCACACCTTTTTTTCAAACCGATTGACCTTCAACTTAAGACTTTCGCCTAGTTTTATCATGTTATTCTAAAACAATCCACACATTAGTTTTCACACATGAAATCCAAATTCACATCCGCATCTTTCTATAACTGTAAAGTCACTCCCAAACTGTGCTAAATCTGGTCTAAGAATAAATAATTTACTATGGTTTAGTTAAAACATCTAGGTCCAATTAATCATCCTATTTAACAAATAAATTAGCTCGTTTCATCACAGTATCAGACTCAATTCTAGTATATGTATAATATCAAGTTTTACAAGAGTAAGCTTCAAGCAATCTAGCATACATCCTATCCATAGTTCATAAATCAACACCAAATCTCAAACTAAAATGTAATTGTAAGCCAAAATGTCCAACTCACACAAAAAAAATTTAGGCAGGCAATTAGGCAATTAATAATAATACACCCCCAAAACTTAAACTAAACATTGTTCTCAATGTAAAATTTAAAAGAAAATGAGAAGGACTTCCCTAAAATTTTAGTATTGCCTATGATGTTATGGTGTCTTGGTGTTGTATTTGATTTACTCTTCTTTTACATTTTCCTCCCAAACTTGAGATTTGCCCCATTGTACTTTAGTCCCCGAACTTTGGATCTCTTACAACTTAGCCATTTTCTTCAATTTTGCCCACTTTTGCTTCTTCTACTTTCTTGTACCATCATTGAATTTCAACTATTTAACACCAAATACAATAATTTAGACCACAATTCATCCAAGAAGCAATTAAATATCATCTTTTTAAAGTCTTGAATAAGTGTATAAAATTTAAAATACACTTACCAATCATACTACACATTTAGCATCGTGCTAATGAGAATGAATGAAGCTACTTCATGCTTCAATAATAATGTCGAATTAAAGAAGATAAACAATTATATTAATAGAAAATTATACCAAAATTTTCATTTATTCTTTTTATGACATCTGCATTTTAAATTGCACAAAAAAATTATTTAAGCAAATCGGAATTTATCAATTGTTGCTCAAGAATCTTGGTGATAATAAATTTGAAATATTAATATTACATTCCTAAGTGCAGTCTTCTAGCCTATTTCATATTTATATGCTCTGAAAATTGTATGGATTTTGCCACTCTGTCAGAAAAAATTTAATAGATGCAGCGACATAAGTCAAGGTGGTAGCAAGAATCTTGGTGATAATAAATTTGAAATATTAATATTACATTCCTAAGTGCAGTCTTCTAGCCTATTTCATATTTATATGCTATGAAAATTGTATGGATTTTGCCACTCTGTCAGAAAAAATTTAATAGATGCAGCGACATAAGTCAAGGTGGTAGTAGATGCTTTGATGAAAAAGTTAATAGTGTTTAAAATAATTCAATGATGGAATGTCATGTGGTATTGAAATCCCAACAATGATTAACCAAGAGCGGGTGATTTGGTTGTTAAAATTTTTTCAAAAATTAATTCTAGATTTAAACCAATATGATAGCCAATGAGATAATTAAACAAATATGCACAAATACGTAAGCAAGTAAAGACTAAAAAGATAAATTCAAATAATAAGGGCAACATAAAAGCAATAAGTAAGAGGGAAAGAGAATGCAAATGAAAAATTGTGGAAGTTCTATCCAAAGCAATGATTTACATCTTCCGTTACAAAGCTCTCTGGCATGAGCAAAGGCTTTTTCACCATCTTGATTTTCTTATGGTGCAATCCAACCATTTATAACGCTTTCGATAACATACAAACAAGGAACAACAATCCTTATGTAATGTCAAGCTTTACGGGAACTCAAGACTACCCGCACTATTGGATTTTACAGGACCTCAACATGACCCACACCATGACTCGCAACAAGGAACGTCGATCCTTATATAATGTTGATCTTTACGGGGACTCCAACACGACCCACATTTTGTCAAAGTGATTTTACAATGAAATCCCCTCTTGATAAATAATACAAAACAAATTAAGTACTAAGAGAGGCTAATACTTTAATGAATAGTAATAAATGATAGTTAAAGTGTTAAATAAAAAAATTCGATGAGTATGATAATTAAAAATTAGATTCAATCAATCAAAGTGTTTCAATGAGAAGATGAAGAAGATATAAATGCAATATAAATTCAAAAAATCTTCTCAAGAAATATTTCTCTTTTAATGAATGATAGTAATAAATTAAATATTAATAGAGAAATGAGAAACTTTGATGAATATGATAATTTTATAAATTTGATTCAATGAATCAAAAATTTCAATATGAAGAAGTAGAAAGATTTATACAATACAAATACAAAGATCTTCTTCAAAAATATATCTCTCATTTAAGATTGATATAAATAAGTTAAGCACAAAGAAAGATGAAAAACTTTGATAAAAGAAATGATTCAAAAAGTTTGATTCAATAAGCAAAGTTTTTCCTATGAATAAATAAATGAAATTAATGTAAAAATATAAGCTCAAAGAATTCTTTCAAAAAAAAAAAATATGTCAAATTTTACTCATAAATCTCTTATGAAGAACGAAAAGAATGATGATATTTATAGAGTTCAAAATGTTAAGAAAAATGTGTAAATGCAGATGACTCATTTGGTCGACCGCTTCTTGTTGAGATGATCAATATAACCGTTTGTAAAATAAAAATTAGATGTCAGAGCGGTCAAATTTTGGACTGTTCGAACTTTTCGATCGACCACTGACCGCGCCCTCCTGGCCGGTTGACTTCCAACAGTTTTCAATATGTTTTGTATTTTGGCCCCATATGACCTGATTTGAAGGTTTTGAAAGGCATAAACTTTTGAAATGTATTTTTAATTAATTTTTCAAAATAAAAATATATTTTTCAAGTCAAAATATTCTTTTAAATATCATTTTTATATTTGTTCAAAACGTAGCATTGGAATGACTTTAATGCATAGAAGGATTTTGAGTTTATACATTTATTGTCAAATATCAAAGTGTTAGTAGCTTTACATTTTGTTTAAGAAATCAAGTCTTTGATCTTCTTCTGAAGTTTGGCTCTTAAATTCTTCGATCTTGACCTCCTTCTTTGATGCCGTGTCTCATGCTCATGATCTTTTTTGGCATTTTATCTTTTAAATTCTCATCTCGAATGATTTGACTTGAATGCTTAAATTCTACTTTAATCTTCATTTCAAGTCCGAAATCCAATGCTTGATTAATTTTAACATTGAATTATCATCACTTTGTTAGAAATAATATTAATCTTGTTTGTTATGACCAAAACATTGAGAATGACGTCAGCCATAGGTGAACAAATATTATATAGAGAATTATGTCATGACATCGGCACTGTAGCATAGTTCTATTTATATTTTAAGGTTTTTATTGCCAAGACTCTTGAACAATGACGGTTAAATTTCGTTTTATGTAAATAAATTTTTTTGTACAATTTAGAATGTAAATGCCATAAATGTTCAAAGAGTCTTGGCAATAACAACCTTGAAATATAAATATTACATACTTAAGTGTAGTCTTCTAGTCTACTCCGTATTTATACACTATGAAAATTGGATGGATTTTGCCACTTTGCCCAAAGAAATTTAACAGATGCAGCGACATAATCCGAGGTGGCAGTAGATAATTTGATGGAAAAGTTAACTGTATTTAAAACAGTCCAATGATACAATGTTATATGGTATTGTGTCAAGATATTTGACACTATGGCTTGATTCAAATTTGACAGAGATACACAAACTATGTATTAGGGCAGGTCAGACACCATTTTAAAATTCTATTTCTAATTAATTTCTTTCATTTAAGAATCACACTTGAGATTCATTTTTAAATAATTGTCGAAAATTATTATGGTTAATTATATTCACAGCACAATCTTTTTTAGCTGCACTTCATTTAAGTTACGATGAAGATCATCAATTTTTGTTCATTTCACTCCTATGTCCCCAACTTTTTCGTAGCATTCTTATATTTAATCTCCTCGAGATTTGTTGTTGTATTGCTAGGCAAGGATCATGGTACACATTTTGAGAGTTGCTAAGCCATTTATCGAATCTGTATGTCCAAATTTTTAATTAATTCCTATTGATATTGATAGTTTGTATCAATCTGTTAGAATATTTTGTCAGTTGTTTTGCATATATTGATGGAAAAATCTTTCTCAAACTTGATCTTCATTCATGTTGAAGATTATTTCAACTACCCTATTGTTGTTGATTATCAGACCGTCTAAAGTTTGGGTACTACCTCCATTTCGAATTATAGGTTTGTGAATAAGTGTTGAACTATGGGCGAGAACCATTCTGGATGTAGCTTACTTGTTTTTTTTTGAAGAAGCAAGTAACAAGTAATTTTCAATAGCATGATTTTCTAGACAATTTTCAAAAACTGAATTGATCATGATTGCAAGAATTGTTCCATATGCTTTGTCAAAGTAGTAACATGCGCATTAGTAGATACTGTGCTGTCCAACTAATTAGGACACTCGCCCTGATAATAGCATGGAGTGTTTTGTAAGCAACTCAAAGAGGTCCAATGGTATCGATCATGGATCTCATTTGTCAAAAAATTCACCTTAGATTTAGACATAGGTGAAATTTCCTTATGAAAATACTCTACCAGATTATCTTGCTTATCTCATAATTTGAAAACTTCCTTATCAACTCCTTAAACCTATTCTAAACTTCATTATAGCTTTTCTCATCAAGTTGCTAGAATGTAGAGATTTCTAGCCGAATCATTGTTACTTTTGTGGGTGTGAAAATTTTAATGCAAAAATTTCCTTGGCAAGTCATCTTATGTCGTGATATTGCCGTGTGGCTTAGAATCCAACAATTCTAATTCTGCATCTCTTAATAAGTAAATAATCAAAGCTTGATTGCATCGTCATCTATCCCTTTGAGTTGGAAGTTCTACCAATTCCTAAGGAATCTTGAGATATGCATTAAAATTGTACAAAAGAAGTGAATACTAATTGCAATGGAACACACAATATATTTATTGTTAAAATAAAATTAAAATTGAATTTTAGCTCCTGTTTGATGGCCATTATTTAAAAAAAAAAAAAGAGTTTTAAATAATTATTTTTTGGAGAACGTGGTTAAAAATTGAAAAAAATTTGAGTTTATGTGTAACATAATTTATTGTATAAATATGTGGTTAAAAATGAGTGCGAAAATTAAAGAGTTTTGTTTTAAAGAAAGATAAATAGAGGTTTAATTAAATCCGAATTTATAGTGGATAATAGAATACGTTTTTCAAAGCATAGTGGCCAAAGTTCAACTATATCAACATTCAATGGCCAAAATTCGACCATCTCAAAGTTTAGTATGGAATAGAATACTTTTCAAAGTTTAGTAACCAAAATTAGATAATCTCAAAGTTTAACGGTATGACAAGGCTCTACATGTGCATTATGTCAATCATGTAATCAATTTCATTAGAAATTTGAGACAGGAGTTATGCTAGTAAGTAAAGTACAATATTTTCTAAAG